>NC_090649.1:146983694-147108484 GCF_040937935.1 Hyperolius riggenbachi
GGAAACTGCAGCGGCTGTAGGTGAAATCGGGCACCGGCGTCCAAATTACCCTCCTGGTGCTGCCATAGCCGATAATTACATTGTGGGCTATGGTGGTGCCTAAATTAACAGGCCCACTGCGTGCCCATTTTCACTGGTACAAACAGTGAATACTTGCTGGTTCCTTTCATCACTTCAGATTAACAGTACATAACCAAACAAAAAAAAAATTACAAAAGATCGTTAAACTGCTGAAGGGATAGTTAAGGTATAATGTTAGATAACGAGGCAAAGTATTTCTAGGATCAGAACCTAGCACATGGGTTAAGAAGTTCTCTGTCTTTCCAATTCCATGATCTATCTATCTTTTTTTTTTTTCAGAGGATTTATTAAAAAGATGAATTTACGTGCATTCTTAAATGTTCAAAAAATTATGAAATCGGGAAAATGTTAAGAACATACAATAGTCAATTAGTTTTCAGCATTGTTATGTACTGTAGATGAAGGAACAGTATGGGTTAAGGTGAACTAATTCACCCTGATAAAGATCAGAAGGCAATTCACCTAGTTACCAGTTTAACACCTACAAGAAAGACTCATTTTCTGTGTCCGAATATACTGCATTCAAATCTATTCGTCTCGTCAGCCACGAGATTTACTAGTTCTTTTATTTGAGTGACCATTTATCATAACTATTTGTTTAAATACCCCCTGCAAACCAGTTCATAGCAATTCTACTAACTATATATCAGCTACTTATTGATCGCATAGACTTGTATGCATCCATTGTATCCTCATGTTGTCATGTATTGTGGCATTCATTTTTCTACTACCTGTTTTTTATTTATATATTGTATACGTATTTATCAACCTATTTGTTTGTTATAAAGCTGAAATGTAGCAATAAGTGCCTCTCTTGATGATTGTAGGCACTTTATTTGGCCTGAGGAAGTGGGCGAGTTCCCACGAAACGCGTTGCCTGTCTTTTTTTTTTACTAATAAATATCCATTCCTATATGGGTGTGTCATCACTGAGGTAAGCCACCTCATTTATTTATATTTTAGTTGTTTTTAATGTATTTTATTCACCTTGGGTGCCTCTGTTCCCCTTTTTACTAGTCTAACACCTAACTTGTTTAGAGATTTTTGAATGTCCAGAAGCTCCATAGATATGTTCCAGTAACAACCCTTAAAAAAAATAAATACACACTTTTGTCAATCCACAACATAAAGAGAATATTTCATAGAGGGAACAGCGGACTTTAACCTGGCTTACGAATAGGAAAAATATATTTATATGACAGGTCAATAAAAGTAGGCTTATAGTTTTCACATCAAAATAATATAAAGAGTCTTAATCATGTTGGAGCCTCCGTACTGTAGTAAGATATTTCATGAGAACATTTCAGCTAATCCTACTGTTAGATAGCAGTGATTCTTAAAGTTTATGTTGTGGAAGCAGATAGAGAAAAGAGTAAGAAACTAAATGGACTTTATTCCCATCATTCATTGAATGAAGTAGTAAAGGAAATTTTGCATCCAAATGACTCTAAAGGCCAGTTTGATGTAGTGTGCAGCACATAGTCTGAGCACTGAGAGGCTGACCCCACAACCCCTGTAACCTTTAACCTCTGCCAGCACTCATGTCTATTTGCAAAACATAACTTCTGGATATGGCGCTAAGCACATGCACTCAATTTCCTTGGTTGACCATGGCAAGGCCTAATCTGAATGGAGCCTGTCCTGTTAAACTCCTGCACACTGACGACTTTAACTTGTATCAAAGTGTAAGAGGTGTGCTTACAATTGTGAGATACTGTACCTTAATTATCCTGGTTTCAGCATCAGAAATGCTTATTACATGTAAATATTGCTGTGTATTGGTATTTAATTCCATCTTACCAGTGATGTTTATCCTAGGACCTAGGCTATGACATCACACAGCCTTCTGTCCAGAGCATTTTGGCATATCATATGATGTTCCTGGTCACTTCATAGAGGGGAAAACAGTCCACACTGATACACTCGGCCAGCAATAAAAATATTGGCTTCTCTAATAAATTTGAGAATAAAAATAATATTTTACAATAGGCAAACTTTTTATGAAAACTATTGTAAAGATATGTAATTTTGATCTTTAAGTTATATACATAAAAGTTCCTTTTTAATAGAGGGGCTCTAGTAACATGTCTTTTTCATTGATAGACTATAGAAACAGTAATTCGGTAAGTGGGTAGTTTACAAATTGTATTGGTGGTCAAGTGGAATTTTGTAATCCTACTGCAAGGATTGAGCAACAGTTAATGACTCAAACTTTTAAACAGGATACAACAGGGGTGCCCACATTTTTCCAGCTCGTGAGCTACTTTAAAAACTGTTGCGTCCACGAGATCTACCTAACACCCCACCCCCGCAGCATACATAGGAAGTCACAGTATTGCCCCCCCCCACCCCCTCTGACTCCCAGCCTAGTGAATACATACAGAAGCTTTCTCCCCTTCACAGTATAATGACTCCCCCCCCCCCCCCCCTCCGCCTGAAGCTTTTTGCCCACATTGCTTTAATTTACATGCAACCTGGGGGGAGAAAACGCTGCACACGCAGGCAGCCTGGAGGGGAAGAGATGCACGGCTCACAAGCAGCCTGGAGGGGAGGAGAGCTGTCTCCTCATTTGCTCCTTTCCCCTCTAGCTGCACCTCCCCTTCAGCCGCGCCTCTCCCCTCTTCTCCCTGATGCATCGAGTGGCAGCAAAATCTGAGAGCCGCGGCTTTGCAGCTTCAGATTTTGACAGGCGTCCACGATCTATTAATCTACCGGTAAATCACGATCAACCTATTGGGCACCCAGGGGATACAACAACAAACTCTGTGTTACATAGAAACAATTATCACAAACAGTAAGAGAGAATAACACCCATATAGTCATTTTTTATTGTTAGGCATAAAAATAAAATAGATTTTAAAATATACATTAGGTAAGTATATGTTATAACTACATAATTATTGAGCAGTAGATATAAAATATGATTACTAACATGCCTAGTTACAGCACAGACAAAATATTTTGCAAAGGGAAGGAAGAAAAATGTGTATTGTCCGCTAGGTTGGCAACTGATATGATTGGGTAGTTTAAACGAGTGGAGGCTAAGTGCCTAAGTGCTTCCCTTCCCACTCTGCAAGACCTTTTACTGTACATTTGAAATATAACATTCACTAATTTTTCTCCTACCCCTAGTTGTGGGGAATAAAAAATGCATCTTATATTCTGAAAAATACTGTAATTGATGTCCCATATTTTTTAAATGACAGTGGCTGAATAGTGTATTGGTTAAGGGCCTTTCCTCTGACACAGGAGACCTGGTTCAAACTCGACTCTTCCTGTTCAGTAAGCCAGCACCTATTCAGTGAGGAAACCTAGGGCGAGACTCCCTAACACTGCTACTGCCTATACAGTGTGTCCTAGTGGCTGCAGCACTGGTGCTTTGAGTCCACCAGAAGAAAAGCGCAACATAAATGTTCTGTGTCTTGTCTTGTAAAATACTTAGAAGCACCTCAGGCTTATTTTCATGGTGCTTTCTTCCCTCCAACTTTCTCCTTTCCCTGTTGTTTGCACTGAAATACACCTACAGACTGTTCTTTAATCAAGAAGTGTTTCAGAAATACATTTAAATGAACGGGTTTAAGAATTACAACTGTAATGATGTATTTCCTTTACGACCATTTATCATAATTTTTGCTTTATTTTTCTTCCTTCATTTGAGCTCCCATAAAAGGCCACCTTGGCGCATGCGGATTAGTCATAACACTATATTAACAATAGAAAATATGTTATAAAAGTGTCAAAACTCCAATTTAGCTATTGAGTAATATTGCAAAATATATTGCAATTACCTTTCTACCTCTTATGAAAACATTTTTAGCGTTGAATATGAGTCTCAACGGAATCATTCAGTGTTAAATTAAAAATGCCTAAATGCTTTGAGTATTAGGCTCCACTACAGTCTATTGCCAGCGAAAATATGCTTTAATACTGTAAGAATTTAAGAGAGTAAGTAGGCAATATGGAAAGGAAATGACGGATTGTATAAAGTTAGATCCATTTTGTGAAACATTAAATATTTCTTACTACTTTTCTGAAAAACTCTTTATCTTCCTTTCTCTTTTTTTCTTCTTGATTATTTTAACAGATTCACCTTCATTCCTCTAAACTCTACACATTCAAATATAAAAATTTGAAGTGAAATCCCACATTCAAAAAAAAAACAATTTGACATGTGTCAGTGCTGCACAAGTCATGTTGTAATTTAATCTAATAAAATTGATCTATCCATTTGGTTTTGCAGCTGTCTATGAAAGTTTAATGCAGGCCACATACTGGGAGATCAACCTAGCGGATTTTGAATAGATCAGCCATAACTACCAACAGTGCACATGGTTTACTGAGGCAAACGTGCAAAGAAGCAGCACGGTGCCCATGTCAAACATTCAGGTGCCCATTTCTGATTATGGATTGGCGGTGCGGTACACCCCTTCTGACGCAGAACCAAACAGGAAGTAAAGCTTGCTTTCGGTCTTTTTTCGTTTCAGAAATACGGTCGTGCACAAAGCATTTTATAATAAATACGCTTCTGCGCATGTGCGCTGCACTGCCACCGCCATCATTTTTAAAATCCTTTGTCGCCATAGACTTACATGACTTCTGCATGAATGTCCTGAATGTCTGACTGCACGTCGCTGACTCCACTGCACGTCGCTGCATGTCGTCCCTGAGGTCGTGCGGTAATGTCGTTATGGCTCGCGGTACTTCCGCAACGTCCAGCACACCACACCGCATGCTGTATGCAAACACTTTTTCATTAGCATAGTGGTGAGGTGCGGTAAAATCACCCACCCACCAGAGTGAATCGCCCCTCAATCTGATATATAATGAAAATGTTTGCAAATCACGGCAGCATTGTAAAAATGATCACAGTAAACTGCCACTGCCCTTCGCAACTCATCAGCTCAGGAATCACCTGCACTATTGCACATTTTGATACTCTAACAGATATCTACCAGCCAAATCAATCTGCCAGTACTGCCAATTCATAGCCTGAAGAAAAATACCTGAAGGTGGCCATACATCTACTGATTTTGATTCTACTTTGAATGATTTTGGACCATAATTGGTTAAAAGCTTTGATTGAACATGCTGAAAAATCTCAGTTGCATGTGCTCGATCGGGTGTACAGCGGTATTGGTGTGTGATATTGCAATGATTGATGTATGCGACGGACTCCCTGCCAAGTGTTAAATTTCCCCCCAGTTCTTGTGCTCTGTAAATTCTCACACTTAGGGCTGGTACACACCAAGAGCGCTTCTGAGCACTTTTCAGGTCGCCAGCGCTTTAAGAGGGTGTTCCCACCGCAGCATTTGTAATTTTACTAAAATCACAAACCCGCTGCATGTAGATTTTTTTGGAGCGATTCAGCTTAAATGAATGAGCAACACCACTCATTAATTCAAAAATCACTCTGAAAATTGCTTCACAAAATCGCTAAGTGATATCGATTGTAATAGTGAGTTTGGTGTGCACTAGCCCTAAGTCTCCCCTTCTGATTAAATCCTCAATTAGTTCTCTGCATAGTATTTGATTGGCTACTTCTGTAGCTGATTGATTACTAGTACCACATTTAGTGGCTAACTCACTGATGGGCGCCAATTATCGATACTTACCTTAGGAGTCTATTAGATGCCTGCCGCTCCCCGCTCCCAGGGGCGTAGCAATAGAGGGTGCAGAGTTAGCGACCGCGTCGGGACCAGAGGGGAGCCATAAGGCCCTCCCTCAACTGTAGTATTAGCTCTCTATTGGTCCTGTGCTCATAATAATCACTTCTATAGATACTTTGAATAGTGGTAATCATTAACAAGCTGCTCCCCATCCCCTTCTTGCACCTCTGACACTGTAGTTGCCATTACCAGGTTTTGGTGCCCTGTATCAATTGTCATGTATAGAGTGTTTGGGGGCCCCAATGTAAAACCGGAAAATGTAAAAACGCATCAGGGCCCACAGCTCCTTAGCTACGCCACTGCCCACGCCCAGTTTATCTGCTTTGCCCACGTAATGCATTTTTTCATGTATCGTAAAAAAAAAAAAAAAACAACTGATGTCCTGTTGCTTTTAATTTCCTGTGACCCTTATTCATGTCTATGGTCAATGGCAGGATTTGATTGGGCTATTTTCAAACTGAATACATTTGTATAAAGAACTGCTGAAATCTATTGAAAATCTATGTGCAGTGTGTGAAGGGATTAAATCCCTGTCTGATCAGATTCATAACAGAGAGGGGACAATCTGTTTGCCACATTGGCTGCAATCTGTTAAGAGTTTCACCAATTTATAAGCCATAAATTTCCCACCACCCTTGCCCTCCCCTTTTTTCTAAGACATTTCCCAGCATATTCAAATTGGGTAAACTGCACAAAATCTATCGAATATGAATCAATCATGGATGTTAGAGCATTAGGTGACTGGCAGATTTAATCAAAGTAATCAAATTAGTTAGAAATGTATCAAACAAATCAATGTATGTCAGCTTTACATTTCAGACACCCCAAAGATGGAACAGAGAAGATCAGAAACATCAAGAAGCAAGAGTGCTTGAATGATGATCCAGGGTAACAGAACAGGTAGTCATTAGCCATGCCAAAGTTCAGTAACACAGATGGTAGACAGATGAGCAGAGGTTAAGCAACGTTTTGGGTTATCATACAGGCAGACGTTCAGCAACAAAGCTGGTAGCAGTCAAACAGGGGGCTCGTCAACTTCCAGACAACACACAGGTATTGGATGGCACAAATCCCCAAAGAAAATACATTTGATACAAACAAGTTCCTGGTATTGGGCTTCAAGTTCATTACCATTTTAAAGATGTTGTAAGCTGAAGCCAAAACTAAAGGAAAAGACCACTTTCCACCAGTGGTGCTCAAATACCCCTTTTTAAAATTCGAGTTTGGTCGAATTCGAATAGTAAATTATTCGAGGTCAGTCGAATATTCGAGTCGAATAAATTTTACTATTCGATTCGACCTCGGACTTCGAGCTCACTATTCGAGTCGGTATTCGAGCTCATTATTCGAGCTGACTATTCGAATTGGCCTTAAATAGCTTCCCAACACTTGTTTTGAGGGTGAATGATGCAAGAAACATATTTTTTTCCAAGTAACAACAGCAAGTGATTATGTGGGGATGTTCCTTTAAAAAAAAAAGGTGAAAAGAGAAGTTGTGTCCAGAATTTTGTTCAGTACTGTATATACTTCTTCTTCTTCTTCTTCTTTATCTTCTATATCTTCTTCTTCTTCTTCTATATCTTCTTCTTCTTCTTCTATATTGTCTTCTTCTTCTTCTTCTTCTTCTTCTTCTTCATCTTCTTCTTCTTCATCTTCTTCATCTTCATCTTCTTCATCTTCTTCTTCATCTTCTTCATCTTCTTCATCTTCATCTTCTTCATCTTCTTCTTCATCTTCTTCATCTTCATCTTCTTCATCTTCTTCTTCTTCATCTTCTTCATCTTCTTCATCTTCTTCTTCATCTTCTTCATCTTCATCTTCTTCATCTTCTTCATCTTCTTCTTCTTCATCTTCTTCTTCTTCTTCTTCATCTTCTTCATCTTCTTCTTCTTCATCTTCTCCTATATCGTCTTCTTCTTCTTCACTTATTTCTCTTTTCATTTTTTTTTTAAAGAAATGCAGCTATTTTTGAGCGTAACAACAAATAGCTGGTGGCGCACGCATGTTGGAAGCGCCATTGTATGTGCTCCCTGGCAGTGGAAACACACAGACAGCAGGAGGTAAATTCAGCAGCAGGAGGAGGAGGATGAGTGTGTGGCAGCATGCAGTCAATGAGGCAGGCAGCGTGACATAATAGCCCTGGTACCTAGCGGTGATACCAGGGCTGTAAATAAACACAACAGGAGGTCCCAGACAGCGGTCGTGCAGCCCACATTGTGTCCAATACACAACTGGGACAACACAGTTTTCAACCCGGGCACCTCAGAAAAATTAAACCTTTTTTTGTAATGGTTTTGTAGTTTTGGTTTTAAAACCAATTACACAGATATATAGCTATTTTTTGACGTAATAGCTGGTGGCAGAGTGGCAGCAGAAGGTAAATCTGTGTACCCTGGCGGTGGGAAACACAGACAGACAGCAGCAGCAGCAGCAGGAGGAGGAATGGAGGAGTAATTATGTGAGCAGCTATTGTTTGACGTAATAGCTGGTGGCAGTGTGGCAGCAGAAGGTAATTCTGTGTACCCTGGCAGTGGGAAACACAGACAGACAGCAGCAGCAGGAGTAATGGAGGAGTAGTGTGAGTGTGGCAGCAGGTAGGCAGCGTGACATAATAGCCCTGGTACCTAGCGGTGATACCAGGGCTGTAAATAAACACAACAGGAGGTCCCAGACAGCGGTCGTGCAGCCCACATTGTGTCCAATACACAACTGGGACAACACAGTTTTCAACCCGGGCACCTCAGAAAAATTAAACCTTTTTTTTTTAATGGTTTTTTAGTTTTGTTTGTAAAAGAAATTACACAGATATATAGCTATTGTTTGACGTAATAGCTGGTGGCAGAGTGGCAGCAGAATGTAATTCTGTGTACCCTGGCGGTGGGAAACACAGACCGACAGCAGCAGCAGCAGGAGGAATGGAGGAGTAATGTGAGCAGCTATTGTTTGACGTAATAGCTGGTGGCAGTGTGGCAGCAGAAGGTAATTCTGTGTACCCTAGCAGTGGGAAACACAGACAGACAGCAGCAGCAGGAGTAATGGAGGAGTAGTGTGAGTGTGGCAGCACGTAGGCAGCGTGACATAATAGCCCTGGTACCTAGCGGTGATACCAGGGCTGTAAATAAACACAACAGGAGGTCCCAGACAGCGGTCGTGCAGCCCACATTGTGTCCAATACACAACTGGGACAACACAGTTTTCAACCCGGGCACCTCAGAAAAATTAAACCTTTTTTTTTTTAATGGTTTTTTGGTTTTGTTTGTAAAAGAAATTACACAGATATATAGCTATTGTTTGACGTAATAGCTGGTGGCAGAGTGGCAGCAGAATGTAATTCTGTGTACCCTGGCAGTGGGAAACACAGACCGACAGCAGCAGCAGCAGGAGGAATGGAGGAGTAATGTGAGCAGCTATTGTTTGACGTAATAGCTGGTGGCAGTGTGGCAGCAAAAGGTAATTCTGTGTACCCTGGCAGTGGGAAACACAGACAGACAGCAGCAGCAGGAGTAATGGAGGAGTAGTGTGAGTGTGGCAGCAGGTAGGCAGCGTGACATAATAGCCCTGGTACCTAGCGGTGATACCAGGGCTGTAAATAAACACAACAGGAGGTCCCAGACAGCGGTCGTGCAGCCCACATTGTGTCCAATACACAACTGGGACAACACAGTTTTCAACCCGGGCACCTCAGAAAAATTAAACCTTTTTTTTTTTAATGGTTTTTTGGTTTTGTTTGTAAAAGAAATTACACAGATATATAGCTATTGTTTGACGTAATAGCTGGTGGCAGAGTGGCAGCAGAATGTAATTCTGTGTACCCTGGCAGTGGGAAACACAGACCGACAGCAGCAGCAGCAGGAGGAATGGAGGAGTAATGTGAGCAGCTATTGTTTGACGTAATAGCTGGTGGCAGTGTGGCAGCAAAAGGTAATTCTGTGTACCCTAGCAGTGGGAAACACAGACAGACAGCAGCAGCAGGAGTAATGGAGGAGTAGTGTGAGTGTGGCAGCAGGTAGGCAGCGTGACATAATAGCCCTGGTACCTAGCGGTGATACCAGGGCTGTAAATAAACACAACAGGAGGTCCCAGACAGCGGTCGTGCAGCCCACATTGTGTCCAATACACAACTGGGACAACACAGTTTTCAACCCGGGCACCTCAGAAAAATTAAACCTTTTTTTTTTAATGGTTTTTTGGTTTTGTTTGTAAAAGAAATTACACAGATATATAGCTATTGTTTGACGTAATAGCTGGTGGCAGAGTGGCAGCAGAAGGTAAATCTGTGTACCCTGGCAGTGGGAAACACAGACAGACAGCAGCAGCAGCACACAGCAGCCCACTGTAGGTGTAAAATGTGTGGCTGCAGGCGACGTAATAGTCAAAGTGAACCAGGCTGGCTTAGTGAGCAGGAGCCAGGAGGTGGTAAAGGGTGGTAAGGCACATTAACGATGGTTCTTAGCCAGTTCATGTCCCCCTCTCGCCGACAACAGGGGCCAGGAACTCGCCTTCCACCCACGCCTGGTTCATCTTGAGAAACGTCAGTCTGTCCACAGACTTGTGAGACAGACGTGAGCGTTTCTCGGTGACCACGCCACCAGCTGCACTGAAGCAGCGCTCGGACAGCACGCTGGAAGGGGGGCAGGACAGCACTTCCAGGGCGTACTGCGCCAGCTCGCTCCAGATCTCCAGGCGCTTGACCCAATACTCCATGGGATCAACAGGGGCATCGCTGTCAAGCCCGCTGTAGGACCCCATGTAGTCAGCCACCATGCGGGTCAGGCGCTGGCTGTGACCGGAGGAGGATGCTGCTGCATGCACCTCCTCTCTAGTCACTGCTGCCGGAGCCTCTACAGTCCTGTAGAGCTCGTGGCTGAGAGACAGCAGGTCTGTGGGGCGCTTGCTGCTGCTGGATGCAGGCACCTGCTGCTGCCTCTGTGCTGGCTGCTGGACAGTGGGGGTGGAAGGCTGGGGGAAGGCTTCCTCCAAGCGCTCAACAAGGGCCTGCTGCAAGCTCCTTATTTGTTGCGCTGGGTCTCCTCCTGCAGGCGGCAGGAACTGGCTCAACTTCCCCTTGAGGCGTGGGTCCAACATCATGCTGATCCAGATGTCCTCCCTCTGCTTCATCTGGATCACCCTGGGGTCCCTGCGCAGGCACGTCAGCATGTGCGCTGCCATTGGGAAGAGGTGGGCCACGTCTGCTGGCACATCGACGGCAGTGCTGCTGTCCTCATCCTCCTCCTCTGCCTCGTCAGCCTCATCCTCTCTCCACCCCCGCACCAACTCAGCTGCACTGTGCTGCTCCCCCTCATCAGCAGCAAGGTCAGGGACCTCCACCAAGTCCTCCTCCTCCTCCCCCTCAGAGGTGGACTGTGCAGCTGCTTGCCGCTCCTGCTGGTCCAAGGCTGCCGCTCCCTGTTCCAGCAAAGCATCGAGGGCCCTGTTCAGCAGACAAACCAGGGGCACCCACTCGCAGACCATAGCATGGTCCCTGCTCACCATGTTAGTGGCCTGCAGAAAGGGAGCCAGCACTAAGCACACCTGCTGCATGTGCCTCCAGTCATCATCGGGGACGATGGACGGGATGTTGCTGGTCTTGTCCCTTCTCTGAGCGGCGGAAACAGTGGCCAGGGCAAGGTACTGGTTGACAGCGTGCTTCTGTTCAACCAGACACTCCAACATCGCCAGGGTGGAGTTCCAGCGAGTCGGAACGTCAAGGATCAGCCGATGGCGTGGCAGCTCCAGCTCCTTTTGCACGTCTTCCAGGCTCGCACAGGCTGCAGCCGAGCGCCGGAAGTGACGCACAACGTTCCTTGCCGTTTCCAGCAGTTCGCCCATCCCCTGGTAGGTGCGCAAGAACTTTTGCACCACCAGGTTCAGCACGTGGGCAAGACAGGGGATGTGGGTCAGGTTTCCCCTGTCTATTGCGGCAATCAAATTGGCCCCATTGTCGGCCACCACCTCTCCGACTCTGAGGCCTCTGGGGGTCAGCCAAATCCTCTCCTGCTCCTGGAGTTTGGCCAACACATGGGTTGCCGTCAGCTTGGTCTTCCCAAGGCTGACCAAGTGCAGCAGCGCTTGGCAGTGGCGGGCCTTCACGCTGCTGCTGAGGCGGGGGGTTTGGCCAGGTGTGCCGGAGGATGGCAGAGGATCGGAGGAACCTGCTGCAGTTCCCCTGACCCTGCGGGGTGGCACCACCCACTGTGTTGCTGCTGCTGCTGTGCCCGCTGCTGCTCTCCCATCCTCACCCCCTTCCACCAAGCTGACCCAGTGGACAGTGAAGGACAGGTAGCGGCCTGTCCCGAAGCGGCTGCTCCAGGAGTCCATGGTGACGTGGACCCTTTCACCAACCGCGTGCTCCAGCCCTCTCTCCACATTGGCCATCACAAAGCGGTGCAGTGCAGGAATGGCCTTGCGGGAGAAAAAGTGTCTGCTGGGGAGCTGCCAGTCTGGGGCTGCGCAAGCAAGCAGCGCACGAATGTCGCTCCCCTCCTGCACGAGCGTGTACGGCAGGAGTTGGGAGCACATGGCCCGTGCCAGCAAGCCGTTCAGCTGCCGCACGCGACGGCTGCTGGGAGGCAGAGCCCTAACCACCCCCTGGAAGGACTCGCTCAAAAGGCTCTGGCGTCGCTTTTTGCTGGCACGGGAATCAGCAGACACAACGGAGGAGGCCACTGAGGACTGGCTGCCAGAACAGGCCTCAGTGTCGGTGGCAGGAGTTGCAGAGGGGGGAGGAGCAGTGCGTTTCCGCACTCCTGCTGGTGCTGCTGGAGGAGCAGGAGGGCGGGTGGCTGCTGTTGCTGCTGCTGCTGCTGAAGGCTGTGCAGTGATGGGTGTGGTGCCACTGCCAGCACCAGATTCCTTCAGCCTCTGGAACTCCTCATGCTGGTGGAAATGTTTCGCAGCAAGGTGGTTGATGAGCGAGCTGGTGCAGAACTTTAAGGGGTCTGCACCTCTGCTCAACTTCCGCTGACAGTGGTTGCAAGTGGCGTACTTGCTGTACACAGTGGGCATGGTGAAATATCGCCAGATTGGTGACAGAAACATCCCCCTACGGCATGGAAGCGCTGCTGCCTGTCTCCCTGTGGTGGTTGGGGGGGGGGCTTGGGGGGCTTGGGTGCGGCTGGTGGTGGTACTGGCAGATGCTGCTGCTGCTGCTGCTGAGCCTGAGACACCAGCAGGCTGTGGGACCTGCCTACTGCTGCCAATGCTTGCAATGATGCGCCTCCTTGCAAGGCCCACAAGAGCATCCTCCTCCTCCTCCTCAGAGCTGCTGAGGACAACATCCCCTGGAGGTGGTGGCACCCAGTCTCTGTCTGTCACCGTGTCATCACAATCATCCTCCCCCTCCTGAAACATGTCCTGCTGGGATGATGACCCCCCAAACTCCTCTCCTGATGCATGGATGGGCTGCTTGACTGTCGCCACAGTCTTGCTGTCCAATCCCTCATCCCCCAAAGTGCCCATCAGCATCTCCTCCTCAAAATCGCCAACAACAGCAGACAATACCCTGATGGTGCCTGGGGTCAAAAGACTGCTGAGTGACAGGTCGGCGACTGACGGTGAACTGGCCTCCTCCCCAGGCCCTGCTGGGCGGCTGCTGCGAACAGGGGTGGTGGTGGTGGTGGTGGTGGTGAGGGTGGAGGCCTCGGATGCAGAGCTGATGGCGGGCTGCTCATCCTCCGTCATCAGTTGCACCACAGTGTCTGCATCCTTTTCCTCAATGGGACGTTTCCGACCCGGCTGGAGGAAAATCGGAGCAGGTGCTACACGCTGCTGCTGCTGTGTCTCTGCAGCGTGAGTTGCAGATGCTCCTGCTGGGCGGCGCCCAAGGCGTCCACGGCCAGTGGCTATGGGAGGAATGTTAGCCACTGACGCTGCTGCTGCTGCTGCGGAACTGTGCATGGTGGCGCGGCCGCGGCCTGCCACAATGCTGCTCCCTCTCCTCCTGATTCCCTTGCTGCCCTTCCCCTTGCCCAAACCGCGCTGGCTGCCACTTCCAGACATCTTCGATGTTTTGGGCGTATAGACAAAAGTTTTTTAAAAGGGCGGGTGAAAAGTGGGGTACTTTAATGGAGTGGGTTGGTGGGTGAGGTGACTGAGTGAGTGTCCCTAGTACAGTAAGTAAGTAGTAACAGTCAGGAAGTACAACTAACTAATTACAATAAGCAATCAGTTATCAGAAGGAAATAGAGTGTGTGTAGTGTGTGTACACAGACAGTGAGTGCACACACGCAGGAGCTAGTAGCCTATGAACAGTGACTGAGTGTCCTAGACTCCTAGTACAGTAAGAGTAACAAGTAGTAACAGTAAGTAACTAACTAATTGCAATAATCAATCAGTAATCAGAAGGAAATAGAGTGTGTGTAGTGTGTACTCAGACAGTGAGTGCACACACGCAGGAGCTAGTAGCCGATGAACAGTGACTGAGTGTCCTAGACTCCTAGTACAGTAAGAGTAACAAGTAAGAACAGTAAGTACAACTAACTAATTACAATAATCAATCAGTGATCAGAAGGAAATAGAGTGTGTGTAGTGTGTACTCAGACAGTGAGTGCACACACGCAGGAGCTAGTAGCCGATGAACAGTGACTGAGTGTCCTAGACTCCTAGTACAGTAAGAGTAACAAGTAGTAACAGTAAGTAACT
Organism: Hyperolius riggenbachi; assembly: GCF_040937935.1. Classification (NCBI taxonomy): domain Eukaryota; kingdom Metazoa; phylum Chordata; class Amphibia; order Anura; family Hyperoliidae; genus Hyperolius; species Hyperolius riggenbachi. The sequence continues at coordinate 146,998,082 of NC_090649.1, forward strand.
AACTAATTGCAATAATCAATCAGTAATCAGAAGGAAATAGAGTGTGTGTAGTGTGTACTCAGACAGTGAGTGCACACACGCAGGAGCTAGTAGCCTATGAACAGTGACTGAGTGTCCTAGACTCCTAGTACAGTAAGAGTAACAAGTAGTAACAGTAAGTAACTAACTAATTGCAATAATCAATCAGTAATCAGAAGGAAATAGAGTGTGTGTAGTGTGTACACAGACAGTGAGTGCACACACGCAGGAGCTAGTAGCCGATGAACAGTGACTGAGTGTACTAGACTCCTAGTACAGTAAGAGTAACAAGTAGTAACAGTAAGTAACTAACTAATTACAATAATCAATCAGTAATCAGAAGGAAATAGAGTGTGTGTAGTGTGTACTCAGACAGTGAGTGCACACACGCAGGAGCTAGTAGCCGATGAACAGTGACTGAGTGTCCTAGACTCCTAGTACAGTAAGAGTAACAAGTAAGAACAGTAAGTACAACTAACTAATTACAATAATCAATCAGTAATCAGAAGGAAATAGAGTGTGTGTAGTGTGTACTCAGACAGTGAGTGCACACATGCAGGAGCTAGTAGCCGATGAACAGTGACTGAGTGTCCTAGACTCCTAGTACAGTAAGAGTAACAAGTAAGAACAGTAAGTACAACTAACTAATTACAATAATCAATCAGTAATCAGAAGGAAATAGAGTGTGTGTAGTGTGTACTCAGACAGTGAGTGCACACACGCAGGAGCTAGTAGCCGATGAACAGTGACTGAGTGTCCTAGACTCCTAGTACAGTAAGAGTAACAAGTAGTAACAGTAAGTAACTAACTAATTGCAATAATCAATCAGTAATCAGAAGGAAATAGAGTGTGTGTAGTGTGTACTCAGACAGTGAGTGCACACACGCAGGAGCTAGTAGCCTATGAACAGTGACTGAGTGTCCTAGACTCCTAGTACAGTAAGAGTAACAAGTAGTAACAGTAAGTAACTAACTAATTGCAATAATCAATCAGTAATCAGAAGGAAATAGAGTGTGTGTAGTGTGTACACAGACAGTGAGTGCACACACGCAGGAGCTAGTAGCCGATGAACAGTGACTGAGTGTACTAGACTCCTAGTACAGTAAGAGTAACAAGTAGTAACAGTAAGTAACTAACTAATTACAATAATCAATCAGTAATCAGAAGGAAATAGAGTGTGTGTAGTGTGTACTCAGACAGTGAGTGCACACACGCAGGAGCTAGTAGCCGATGAACAGTGACTGAGTGTCCTAGACTCCTAGTACAGTAAGAGTAACAAGTAGTAACAGTAAGTAACTAACTAATTACAATAATCAATCACTAATCAGAAGGAAATAGAGTGTGTGTGTACAAGACTGTGAGTGCACACACGCAGGAGCTAGTAGCCTTAGCCTTAGCCTATGAACAGTGACAGTGAGTGTCCTAGCCTAACTACAATACTAAATACAGAATCAATCAGTAGTAAAGGACAGCAGCAGAAATACTGGTATAGATGAGAGAAATATACTAACAGAGGACAGGAGAGAACAGCTGCCCACACAGGCAGGCCCTGAGGCCTAAAGCTGTGTAAGCCTGCAGCAGCTGTGTCTCTGTCTATGTAACACAAAAGCTACTAACTAAAATACAATGTCTATCTAACTAACAACAATATAGGTGTATATAGGAGGTGTATGTGAGCAAAAACGCTAGGTAAATGAACACAATAGAGCTCTTGCTAAGCCAAAGCACAAAGGAGCAACTCTCTCTCTGTACAAGTCTCAGGCAAGCACGGAGAAACCTAACATGGCGGCCGCTATTTATAGGGTAGGGGCTGGCCAGGGTCCCCCTCTGTGATTGGCTGCTGTCAGAGGGCCTGGGAGCCCTCTGATTGGCTCTAAGGACATCAATCTGGGCTATGACGCTATTCGAGCTCGGTACCGAGCTCGAATAGCGCCGTTTTGATCGAATAGCTCGAATAGTGAATGGGCTATTCGAGTGTACTCGAATACCCCATTCGAATAGCTCTAGCTATTCGGAGCTCGAATACCGAGCTCGAATAGCTGAGAAAGAGCTCGAATATTCGAGCTACTCGAATATTCGAGCTCTGCTGAGCACCACTGCTTTCCACTTTAAAGTAGTGTTTGCCAAGGGTTTTAACCTACTAAAGGGGTCTCTAAAAACTAAAATGTGCCATGCTGGAGTTAATTTTGCTGGTTGACTTAATTACATTTTGACTGGACCATCATAAGTATTAAAACAGATGAAAAACATTTAGAATTATGTAATAATTTGGTTCAATACAGGTAGTCCCCGACTTACAAACGATCGACTAACGAACAACCCGCCATTATGAACGGCAAGGATTCTGTGTTTCCATGGGAACAAGTCAAAAAAATTTTTTTTCAAATTGGACTTGTAGTTTTTGAGAAAATAGATTTAAAAAATTCAAAGAAAAAATGGCTTTTAAACTTGTATAAGCAGGTACATAGAGGGCAGAGGTGACACAGAGGGGGACACTGGAGGCACAGGAGGGCACAGAAGAGGTACAGGGGATAGAGATGGCACAGTGTTCTAACTTAAGAATGGATTCAGGTTAAGAACGAACCTACAGTCCCTATTTCGTTCATTAACCGGGGACTACCTGTAAATTGTTTTAATTACTAACATTGGCTTGGCAACTTATTTTTTCACCACCTTAGGTGACAAAAATTAATTACCTGAAAAAAAAAAAGGAATTGTGATACATCCTTTTCCTCTATTCAAATGTTGCTTACCCAAAGCATTAATATTATTTTATTTGTATCTTGAAGAAAAGACGGTAAATCCAGCACTTCACACCAAGGTTGCTTTTTTATCAGGTATGTTAACAGTACAACAGAATAAAAACTGCCCTGCCAGCATCTGTTTTGCATGACTTGTATGCCTCCTCAGGGTAAAACATTTGCTGTCAGTGAATTACTTGTTTGAGTTTCACTTTATTATTATGTAGATTTTTATTCCAGTTTTGAGTTTTGCATTTTAGATATAGTACAATATTCCTGGCACTAAGCAACACAAATATTTATATATTGCTTTACACGTGCAGTAGGTTAAACTATTCAAGAATAATTATGTATTTCACATCAATGGCAAGTTGTCTATTTTTAAATAAAGAAATTAAAATAAATTAACTTTAAAAGCAGTGTCTTATTTTTACTTCATCTTATGTAAAAATATACAAATTAATGTGCATATGTCCGCTTATCTTTAGAAGCAACCTCAGAATTTTACACAATTATACTTTTCAGACTATGTATTATTCAAAATTAATTTTAAGACCCTAGAGAAGTTTTAAAGCAATCTGAATAGAGTATCTGAATTATCCAAAGATGCATCTGAAGAAAACATTACTCGGCATAAAATAACTTGCATGGCAATATGAGGAAAGTCAATGGCATTAAAATGATGTATGTGTATGTTGAAACTATGCAAAACAGTGCAGGAAAATTTGGGTGCTCCATGCGCCTCCATAGGCCATAATATGAATTACGGCTATAACGGCACTTAGACAGTAATTTGGGCGCCGTCAGGTTCTCTCATGAAGCAAGGTGAAACATTTGCATCAGGTGGAAGATATTACAGGGGCAGCATGTTTATACTGTGTTTACCCGAACAGCATGCAGTCAGAGTAGGAGGAGAAGTGAGAGGAGAGCGAAGTGAGGAGGTCATCATTGGGGAAAAGCAGCTTGTTGTGCTGTGTGAGGAGTCTGACAGTGAGTGAGACAGGGGAGGCAGGAGAGTAGAAGTGTTTCATTTGACTTGCACAACAGAAGGGAGGAAGTGGCACTGCTGTCCTGACTGAGTAGGAATGGAGTGGCTGAGGGTAAGCAGTTTGTTTGTCACAGACTCACAGCCAGCCAGTGTGCTATTGTGTTGAGCTGCAGCATGTCATGTGAGAACATTAAATGAAGCAGAGTAAATTGTCAGGCACGGTGTGATCATTCTAAATGGGGGGGGTCCTTACAAGTTTGCCTCAGGAAGGAAAAAGTCTAGAACCGGCCCTGGGTGCCATAAAAAATAAGCGCCCAAATTACTTTAAAACAGTGTAATTTGGCATACAGCAATAGCTGGCATCCAAACTACATTTTACCCCCTGAATCCATGGCGACCTGGAGCGGGAAAAGTAATTAAAGCCTTTAAAACTGGGGCTTTTGCAGGAGCAGTGTGAGACATTTTTCAGCTTTACCCTGCGCCCAAATTACCCAGTGCCGTTTTTCAGGAATGCTATGTATGTTTCTGCCAGCTCCTATGATTGGTTGATACTGTTGCTCACAAAAAATGTTGATACCCAGGATCACTGAAAAAGGTTATTCCATGGGTGTACATTCAGTTTTAATCCTAACATTTAACTACTTCCCTAGTCTAGCCCTAACCTCTTTGCTTACTCTAAAACTTGACTTGGCCCATGAAACTTCACTAATGCCAACTTGTCCTACTCTAACACCTACTGTAATGAAAACACTCAGCAAGAACCTCAGAATGACTTCTATAATTCTCACTAGCTGGGACTTTTCGAGACTAAAGAGCTTAATGCTTTGGAATAAGGGGGCTGATAATTGAGTCTTTCTGTAAAATTATCAGGAACCAAAATCCGTTGCTACATGCAAAAAGCAGATCAGGCAACTGGTGTTGTTTAAAAGGAAATAACTATGGCAGCCTCCATATTCTTCTCATTTCAGTTGTCCTTTAAATTATTTGAAATAAAAAAGAAAAAAAAAAGTTGTGGCTGAAGCTTTATTTTACACTATATCTTACACTGGTTTAAGATTACTAGGCATAGTAAGATTATATAAAGTGTACACACTAGCCTCTTTTACTATAACCTTAGCTCACACTGAGTCACTACAAAGAATGTTGGAATCAGCTTCACCAATTTACTCTATTGCTGCATAGTGAAAGGCTTCTTCAACTGCATTGACTGATCTTGGAGTGAGCAATGCATGGCCAACCTAAAGGATTTTGTCAAGTTATTCTTATGGACCAGTTCACACTATGCCAGCTGCCCTACAGTTTACCAGATTGGGCAGTAGACACCAAACAGGCAGGTTGAGATTGAGAATTGCAATAATTTACAGTTTGCATTGACCTGATCTGTTTAAAGTGGTTTAACTCCATATAAAAACAGAAACATAAAACACATATCAGCTGATTGTTAAGAACTAGAATCACTTACCTATCCTGTTTAGAATAGTTTGAATATGGTGAATTTTGATACATTTGATCATAAAGAACAAAAACACTTCATAAAGATTCCTATCTTAAAGAGAAACCATGACCAATAATTGAACTTCTTTAGAATCAGTAGCTGATACCCCCTTTGCCATGAGATATCTTTTCCTTTTCACAGACGGATCATCAGGGGGCTCTGTATGGCTGATATTGTGGTGAAACCCCTCCCACAGTGTGATGTCAGGACCATGATCCTGACAGTTTCTTGTCTGTGAACTTCATTGCATTGTGGGAAATAACAGCTGTTTACAGCTGGGTCCAACTGCCAAAAAAGCAAGCAGCATCTGTGATATCACCTGCCAGCAGTAAAAATGTCACCTTTTACTAAATGTCTGAATGTAAATCAGGGAGAGGAAAGATTTTACAATGGGGAAAACACTGACTAAATCATTTATACATAATTATTGTAAAAATGAAGCACTTTTTTATTACATTATTTTACTGGAGTTCCTCTTTAACGTCATCTCTATTGAAGTTTAAGATTACATCATTTCCTCCCTGCCTTTTTTTTTTTTAACTTCTCAGCAGAATACTGGCTTTGCCGGCCCATCTCCCTGAGCCAATAATCCCTCCCAATGGGTGCAATTTGCCTTGGTAACAGGCATACGTCATTGAGAGGAGCCAGAAGCTAGTATAGGGGATCGGGGCGACGGAGATCCTTGGACAGTGACCCTCCAGGTGGCGGCAGTGATTTCTGAAAGCTGCAATCCTCAGGTGACGATCCTCAGATGGAGATCCTCAGACGGCTGCTAAGAAGATGCGTGCAATCCCCCACCATAAGTCTTGCATCTTCTGATGACGTATAGTAGTGTGTTGTCATCTGAAATCTCACAAGAATTGCAGAGCAACAGACTCCAGGGATGAACAAAAAAACTCCCACAATGCAGCTGTACATAGCTGCTTCAGGGAGTTTGGATTTGGATCTCAATGCAGTAAAAGACAGACCAGGTCTCGGATATCATTTATTCTTCACAGTTAAAATTGACTGTCATTGTGAATACTGCTATTTTTGCACTTTAAATTGTATTAATTATTTGTTAATGATTTATTAGGGGACTTTTAGTCCACTTTAAGTCTATTGTGAAAAAAATCCAACTACGTGCATTTTTCCAGATAGCAAATTGCATTGCCATCATGAGCGGATTTATACATCTCTGCACCATAGTGGCAGTAGACCCTTCGATAGAGTAGACCCTGTCAGTGATGACAGCTCATCCATCAAAATGGATGTGGTATGGCCTGGCATAGTGAACCCAACCTTATTCCAACAGATATGACTAGAATCTTCCATTAACTATGACTGAAATAAGCAACACACTATCCTTACCCTGTGTATGCTTCATCCATTGTTATATGCTATATTTGGCACATATTTCTTTCTGAGCTCTTTAATTTTCTGAAAAAGAGAATGATCTCCTCCAGTTCAGCAGCCTACCTCATCATTTATTTTTAGAGACTAAGCTGTGCTGTCAGCTCACCCCTTGTTCAGACATGCCCTAGCTTAAGCAAGTTCTATTTGTCAAAATCCAGATGCAGAATATCACAATAATCATTGTTCCCTCGTGTCTATGCTGCCACTTGTTTGGGTCATTAAAAGGCAAAGCTAATCTAAAAACAGGCACACAATTGTTCTTATTAGAGACCTTGTCAAAACTCTGTGATTTCCTTTCTTTTTTCATGGCGGAGGTGTTTTTTAATGAACCTTGACAGGTGTTTTCTTCTGATTCCCTATTGAATGTGGCTCCCTTATATAGTTCTAATGACAGATGTGACAAGTGCTACTGAGAGGCACAGTTTGTTCACTCTACCCCGTTGCTTGAAAAGATATAAGCAGCATAGTAAAGCTTGGGAGTCTTTGTGCTCATTAACAAGTAGCTTGTTTTTGTTGCTAGAGCATATTGTTATGATCTTTGTTCTTCTGGTAATTTTCTTTCTTTCTGTAGCTCATAATTGAGCAAGTACTTTTTTACTGATAACAATGCAAGGGGAAAGTGCATTTACTCATAACACACTTATGTGTAAGCTATATTTTAACATATTACGGTGGATAAATTGTACTGCAAAAATAGGCCAGGAAGTTCTGTACAAGACAATGGGGCCACAGGTTGTCTAGCTGCAGGTGTAGATGTCTATTTATAACATGTTTAATGACAGATAAATCATGTATTTACCTTAAATTTGACATCCATTCACTAGTGAAATGTTTGCAAGATTTCCAAAGTACATGTGCCTTCATTATTCACCAATGCAATTTACCTGTTTTAAAAAGAAATTTTGTCTGTAGAATCTTCTGTGGGCAAGATTTATTATTGATGTTGTATACTACAGTAGAATGAAAAATCAAAGCATAATGTGACAGAAAATTGCACTGCATTCAAAATAATAATAAAAAAAAAATCAGTGACTGTGTATGTGCGTAAACACATCTAATCTTGACTGGCCAATTTAACTGCTTCCATGTAGTGTTAGGTCTAGCAGATTTTGAATACTTAGAACAATTTGCAGGTAAGCTTTTATGCTACATGAAAGAGGTAAATATTGGCCAACGAAGAAACATAGCGGAGGAGATCCAGCTTGTGTCTGAAACTCCTGGATCAATGATAGCTAGAATAATGTTTTTCAGCTTTGTTAAATTGGAGAATCTCAGGAGCCATTAAAAATATTGATTAGAATATTTTCTTATAATTCCAAAAGACAAATGACCATAAAATAGAATGTAACCCTTTCCTGACCGCCTAACACCAATAGGTGTTGGGAAGGTGGCTCCTCCAGGACCGCCTAACTCTGATCGGCGTCAAGTCCTGTGGTGGTTGCAAATCCCTCTCACTGACGGAGCGGAGCTGCAGGCTATTAGACAAAAAAATCCAGTTTATTTACATGTACAGTGCTGCGATCGATCTACTGCGGCACCGTACAGGGGACAGCTCTGCCACTGATCTGTTCCCCTCGAGTGGCAGGGAAACAGGCGGAAGCCTATGAGAGGTGATCACTACGATTGGGTCTCGGGGGGGGGGGCGATACATTTAAATAAATTAAGTGATTTTTATTTTTAAAAAAACCAATAAAATTAATTATAAAAACTACATGTCGCAGCAGCACTCAGATGCCACCAACAGAAAGCTCTGTTGGTGGCAACAAAAGGATGTGAACATCAATTGTGTGCTATGTTTTATGGCCCTGAAGCGAGCTGTTAAAGCTGCAGTGTGCTGAATTGTAAAAAATAACCTGGTCACTAGGGGGGTGTAAGCCTGTGGTCCTAAACTGGTTAACTCAGGTGCCCACGTGCCAATCCCGGATCACGTCAGTCCGCAAAGTGCTGCCCCTCTACAAAATCACCTACAGCAACAGAAATTGTCTAGGAAGATTAAATAAAATATGGGATGAGTGGATGGAGGTTTTTACTCCAGAGCTGGCAATAGAAACCTATTTTTTTCTCCTGCTCCCCTCTTGACAGTTCTTAATTAACTACTGTCTTTGGTGTACTATCCTTGATGTGGCCCACTCCATTTATTTGATCATTTATTTCTAAAGATTTTTATTTCACATTTGTACGCAGCTTCAGTTTTTTCATATTTTATTCCAGTTGGAAAAGGATTAAGATAAAATTGGGCCCTAGGCAAGGAAGTAATTTTGGCTGCCCTTTTGATCCTTTGGTAAGCTGAGGTGAGATATGGGCCAGAGAAGCTAGCATATGGGCCCCTTGACACCCACTTGGCCACAGGCACTTGCCTAGGTTGCCTAGTAGATGATCCTCCCCTAATCCCAGAAGATAATATACACCTCAGTTTAGTCTGTTTAGTCTGTTTAAAAGATTCATTAAGGGACGGATTTCTCTCTGAGTTTACTTTAGCATGCCTCGATAAGAGGCATATCATGCCACCTTACCTGCTTATGATGTCATAGGTAAGGGTGAAAGGTGCCACCAGTCAAATGAATACTGGGATTCGGTTATGCGAGGATGAGGAGGGTAGTGTGTGTGGCAGGAAGGAGGGTGGGAGAGTGAAGAGGAGGTAGGTGCCAGGTGGGCCAAATGCCTCCACTAGATTTTGCAGCCTAAATCACGTAATTCAGGTGGTCTCGTGGTACATCCGCCCCTGGTTAGGCACATAAGCAGATGGCTCTGATTGAAAATACTGTGAACAAAAAGGCTTGGAACTTTGGGATGTAATTGTGCACACTTACCAGCGACTGAACAAACTCAGTACCCTAGTTGTCCACTACCTAATGCACAGGCCTGAGGATTTGATTGGCAGGAAGCACTCCGCTTTGCTTAGCCCATAACATATGTGTCTCTCCAGATAGCGGAATAGATGCCAGACAGCCATCACTACTGCATCAGGAACACCTCTCCCTGTGGTCTGAATCGCCCACTAAACTCCTGTGCATGTCTGCTCCCAGCAAGACTATATAGCGACTCAAAATCACACTACTGCCGCCTACCCTGTGGAATTCCATCAAACAAATTTTGGTTGATGCCCACTATTTGTAGCCTCTAATTTTCTGGCTGCAGCTTTTTTAATCAAGTGCCTGCTATTTGTAGCTGCTGTTTTTTTGTAGGGGGTGCCCAAAGTTTCACTGGTAGATGGCCTAAAGATGTCCCGAACCCAGGCGAACTTTAGGTGGTTCGCGTTCGCCGGTGAAGGCGATCTTTTGTGGAAGTTTGATTTGCCCCATAATGCTCTACTGAGCAGAACTTTGACCCTCTACATCACGGTCAGCAGGCACATTGTCACCAATCAGACTGCACTCACTCTTGGAGCCCCCCCTTATAAAAGGCAAGATTCTCCTGTCATTTTACTCATTCGTTTGCCTCCAGTAATTAGTTAAGAGACAGCTGCTGACAGCCTCTGCTAGGGAGAGTTTAGTTAGGATCTTGTAGATTTGTTCCTAGCTGATTGTTATTCCTTATACTCCCTCACTCCCTCCTCCTGGAGGGAGGAGGGTCTCATCTTCCAGGGAATTGTAGTATTTCAAAAGCCAGCTTACATTCCGTGGCTGGGAATTGAACCCAGGCTGGGCTGGGAATTGAACCCAGGTCTCAGTGTGCAGTAGGTAACTCATTTAACCACTATACCACCAACCACACTACATGCTGAAGCCAGCCTAGCATGTACCATTATGATCAATCCAAGAGAAAAGAAAAATTAGCTTGCTTAATCCACGGAATTGTACTATATCAAAAGCCATCTTACATACTGTGCCTGGGAATTGAACCCAGGTCTCTGTGTGCGGTAGGTAACTCATTTAACCACTATACCACCAACCACACTACATGCTGAAGCCAGCCTAGCATGTACCATTATGATCAATTTAAGAAAAAAGTTAGCTTGCTTAATCCACAGAATTGTACTATATCAAAAGCCAACTTACATACCATGGCTGGGAATTGAACCCAGGCTGGGCTGGGAATTGAACCCAGGTCTCAGTGTGTGGTAGGTAACTCATTTAACCACTATACCACCAACAACACTACATGCTGAAACTTCTTGGAGCAGACTTACTTCCTCCCTCCAAAAGACACACATACATCCCCATAAAAACATTCAACAGCAACTGCATGCACAGTCTTTGTTCTACACAGTCTGTGTGGCACAATTGGTTAGTGCATTTGGCTATTAACTGCAAGGTTGGTGGTTCAAGCCCACCCAGGCATGGCCTTGCCTTTTGTGTTCAACTGTTGTCCGAAGAGAACCCCAGATAGCCAAGTAGATTCATCCCTCTCTCTCTCTCTCTAGTAACGATGGTCCGCGGAATTGTATTTTAGGCAGAAATTGGTCATTCCGTTTCGCTTGGTCGGAACGGAATTGCTTTTTCAATCTGGCGGAATTCCGAAATTGCCTGTGAAATTCTGCCGGTATCCGTTGATGGTTTTAAGATGAATATTCACTTCAATGGCATCAAGTCCTAGAGAGAGAGAGACATAGAGAGAGAGAGATCATTTTTCTCTTGGGTATATCACAATAGTACATGCTAGGCTGGCTTCAGCATGTAGTGTTGTTGGTGGTATCGTGGTTAAATGAGTTACCTACCACACACTGAGACCTGGGTTCAATTCCCAGCCCAGCCTGGGTTCAATTCCCAGCCACGGTATGTAAGCTGGCTTTTGAAATACTACAATTCCCTGGAAGCTGGCTTATGAAATACTACAATTCCCTCAGGGAGGCGGAAGGGCGTGAGAGAGAGAGGGAGAGGGAGAGGTATTCCTGATGTCATAAAGCAGTGTAGGCCTGCAATTGAACATTCAATGAGATTTCTAACCTTAAAACACTGCTTTGTATTAAATTCAGATTTTTTTCTGGGACTTTTGATGTGTATTTTACTCAACCATGTCTTCCTCCAGGTATTAGACCCCATGAAACATCTTTTCTATCATTTTTCCAGTCAGCAGAATTTTTTTTCAATTTTGAAGTTCACCTCCCCATTGAAGTCTATTGCGGTTCGCGAAAGTTCACGCGAACCGAACCTTCCACACCGAAAATCGGAGGTTCGCGACATCTCTAGTAGATGCTAATAGCGGCATTTAACATGGGCACCTATGGTGGCACCAAAACTTTTCTGTCGCCTCTGGTGTCTAAATTTGCCACTTGGGTTTATTGATGAGATAGAGGGAGGTCATTGTTCAAAGCCTAGAATGCTTAGCCAAGTCTAAATAGCATTAAAAAGGCAGACTTGCTGCAGAGAATTATTTTAGGGTCCTTTTAAAAGCTTGTGAATGCAGACTGTGTGTTTGATCTCCATTCTGTACAGCTGCAGCTGTTGTTATCAGTGACAGTATTTACCATAACTGTCCATAGAAACACAATAATGCTGTTACCGTACTGCCATTAGTGCGGTTATTGTATCAGATTGCTATATTGACAACAGATAGAACACTTGTTTTCTGAAACTGATGAATTGATTTTTCAAAGCCATATCCTACAAGCTAAAATACTACATTTGTGTATTATTAAAAAAAATCAATATCAAATTACTTTCATTTCGGTGAATCGCATATGAGAGATAAGAATTACGCTGCATTTAGATTACTGTAAGACTTGAGTTTATGTTTGGATCAATAAACGCCAGCCAATGTGTATGAGATCCATCACTTTAAATATAGTAACTCAAGGTAGACAACATCATTTGGCAAGTATATGCTTTACAAGTGTAACTGTATCACAACTTTAATGGCTGTATCTAATGGTGATTGTAGCAATATCCACAACTAAAGTGACTGATGTTTTTACTCTGAGATAGCTCAATGGTGATGGTACTTTGATTTACTTGCATTCCATGCCTTATGTACACAGACAGCAAAGGCACTTAAAGTACAGCTGTAATGAGAGGTATATGGAGGCTGCCATATTAATTTCCGTTTAAACAATACCAGTTGCCTGGCTAGCCTGCTCATCCTCTGCCTCTAATATTTTAGCCATAAACCCTGAAAAAGCTTACAGCAGATAAAGGGTCTGATTTACAAAGCCTTTCTGTTAAATTATCTCACCTTACTTATTAAAGCTCTCCTTATCTAACTTAACTCACGATTTAGCTCTCCTTAACTGACTTAACTCATAGTTTAGCTCTCCTTATCTATGTATCTCATGAATTATCTTTCCTTATTTGTTTATCTCCCGCATTAGCACTCCTTACAGTTAAGGTGAAAAATAAGTAACCTTTGTGAATCAACCCACAGGGGTTTGACATTTTTGTCAGACCTGACAAGATTAGATACACGCTTATTTCTGGCATTGTTCCGACACTGCTGCAGCCAAATAGACCAGCAGGGCTGCCAGGCAACTGGTATTGCTTAAAGGGAAATAAATATGGCAGCTTCCATATACGGCTCTCACTACAGTTGTCCTTTAAAGGGGAACTAGTATAAAGAAAGTACCCCACCATTAGACATTCTATGGACAAAAAGAAAATCTAAAAAGTTTCATTTATAAATTATAAAATTGAAAAATGATGAGAAAGTTTATGGAAGGGGTAATAAACTATGTTTCGCTTTGCTCAGAAGTCCTATCATTCACATTGTTGCTGCTGCATCAGTTCTTGGATCATTCTTAGATCACTAATTGAAGTAGATAAAACCCAGCAAGCACTGCAGAAATGATTTCTGTGCAAGATCCAGTGATCGTGAGTTTTCCTCACTTCAAAGCTTTTTGAATACACTTGGTATAATAAACTCTCTTGGGTAATTGCTGCAATTGGTGCCCAGTTGTGATATTCATAGTCTGGAGGATGGCATTATAGAAGTAGTGACAGCTACTGGAATGACTTAAAGTATTTCTTCATAGGGGGAAAAACATTAATCAAGCCCATGGAGGGCTAGATTACCTTACCCTGAAAAGCCTGACACTGCTCATTGTCTTTGGGGTCCTTCTCGTTCCTTGTCCCTGGTCCTCTTCTTCTTTGACTGGCTTCATCAGTAGAAGATGCTGTAGGAAGTTTCCCCCAGCAGCAACGAGTTCCAAACCGCATGTGCCCAGCAAAGGAACCACACACCAATTGGACTCCGAGAACGGAGAACAGGAGGGACCCTGAAGACAAGTCGAAGCAGCATCAGTCTTCTCCAAGGGTAAGGTAATCTAGCCCTCCATGGGCTTAAATCAATTGTCTTTATTTTGGTTCAGGGGTGCTTTAAACAAGTGTCTAGAAAACTGCAAATGTACAAGTGGTTGGAGAGCTAATAATACCGATAGATATTCCTGCCCTCAGCAACTTGTACTTTTTGATCTTGTTTAGCCCTAGCGCTTCCAATAGTAACGTCAATAATGTTTACAGTTCTTTTACTTTTGCCTAACCTAACCCTAGTCTCACACTAACCTTCCCTCTACCAATACCTAATTAACCTACGCCCTGTGCTGCAATCTCCTTTGATATCTTTACCACTTTTGCCACTAAAAACACCAAGTGCCAATATTTGCACTGCATACTACTTATCTATATCAGTTGATTTATCTAAACAGAATCATCCACATCCCAGAATGTATCCACAGTGCTGATGGTTTATTGGAGCAAATTTGCAATAAAGCTTCACTGTGCTGAATAGAAACAGGCATTTCTGGCACAACACGACACGCTAAGTGTGCTAGGCCCCATTTCCTTGCATTCCCATTCCCTTACCCTGCGGTTAAACATGGTAATGCAAGGTACACTTGTAAGGCAGGTCTAAAAGGGGCCTCATAAGTCCTGATCTCTATGCTTGTTCCCAGTCAGTGATCCTGATCAGGAAAACCAGGAAACCATCAACTGGTAAAAATGATTTAGAACTATCACCTTCCTAGTACCTAATTTGTGATGGAAATCTCTACCGCTGTTTCATAGTTCTGAAATTAAAGTTACTCCTCCGTAGTTTTGTACCTCCTTTATAATTTACAGCTACACTATTAACAAAATAACTCAAACACTTGTTTCAGGCTTGAGAAATAAAGTTTAATGTTAACATCTCAAGGAAAAGTCCTACAGGAAAAGCGGGAGATAAAAGTGCTCCGTGCAACTACTTGTAAACCCCTATAGATATAGATATGAAGCAAAGTTCTGTTTATTCGTGTACAGATCAAGGGAAAGCATAGAAACCTAACCATGGAGACTGACACCGTGACAAAGAGCCAAGAACATCTTCTTCCACCTGGAGATGTTCCTTTGAGAGCTTTGTACAACGATGGAACCTTGATATCTATTATGAGACCAGTAAGAATAGAATGAACAGAAAGCAGAGTGCAGGGGGCAATAATATTCTATCATGGGAAACACAAAAACTGTTTTATTCAGCCGTAGGAAAAAAAAAAGAAATCACAAAATGTAACCACAGTCTTTCTGTAAAGCTGCATTCATCTATTCATTATCCACTTTTATTTGCAAAGGAGCACCGAGTAAAACCAAATGGAGCTGTCAATAAGAATACAAAAGCATTGCATCATAGGAGTGCTATAGAGATCATATGAGCATGTGGTAGATAGCCATCTCTTGAGACACACCGAAAATGTTTAATTTCTTCTTATTATAAATAATAAAATCACAGTAATTATTACAAATAAATGCCTCATCAATTTTTTTTAACTCAATTGCCAATTGTCTTCATAACAGCAGAGGGACATAAATATCCAAATATCCTGTGCCCTGTGCAATGTGACATAGGCTTACATCAATTATTTATGTATTTATTTATTTGCAAAATACAGAGATAGAATAGTCAACTGACTTATTAGGACAAAAATAAAAAGAAGAAAAAGAAAAGGAAATTAAGAAACAAAAAAAAACAAAAAAAAACACAAGTACTATACTGAGTTTAGAGAATGAAGGGAAGAGAAACAGTGGAGTCTAATTGGGATCATTTAAAAGTATTGCATTAGCTCTGTTAGAAGTTTTCAGAAAAATAAAAATAAATTTAGCCACTTGCATCTAAATTTGATTTTAATTGATTTCAAGCCATTGCAGACGCTGAGTGCTTTACAGAAGCAGAAGTTCTGTAGGGAATTAATAACCTCATCTAAATTAGATATATTATTTTCAAGCCATTTATTGAGGATGGTTCCTCTAGCAGACATAAAAATTAGGTCAATGATGGGGGAAGGTCAGAGTCTGGCGAGGAAGATCCAGGCCATGCCTGTGAAGCAATCCCCAAAACTGCACCCAGAGCAGATTGGGGTCAAACATATTCGGTGATTACGCTGATTAAACAAAAGATGTTACCCTCTGAGAAAAGGACACTCCCAGACACAATGATATTTACATACATTTTTAAGCTTTGCCATGAATATCCAACAACACACATGAAGTAGAGGAGTCCATGGATTTCACTTTTATTAAAATTTTTCTATACATGCACTGCCATCCACAGCTCCTAGACTGCTTCTATCGGGTTGTTGTCACCATATTTAGAAATTCCAGTCTAGTGCAGAAGCCCTGCGAGAATTTGAATATTAGAAAGTCCACTAAACTTCATATACTATGCTCAGCAGTGCTCGGACTATTTGATTGGCTGCTTGCATAGTCCTAACACTGCTGAGCGTAGCATATCTGAGTCCTCACTCTACAGCCTCCTTAGGATAGCTCAATCTACAGAGGCTGCCTGAAATACATCTAAATGTTCTTTTGCAAAAATCCTCCCACCTCCTCCAGCATAAGGTGGCCACACATAATACAATAACATTTTTACAGCAATCTGATAAAAATTATTGCTTCTACTGAAGAAAAGAAAACTAATTTTATTCAAATAAAAATTCTGATTGGATTTTCCTTTCTTTTTGATTTTTCTCAATCGCATACCTCACCTGCGCAGGGAGCTCCCGGCTCCTTAAAGTCGCAACCCCCCCCCCCCCCAAAAAAAAAAAAAAACGGAAGTGAGCCACGGCGGGGGACCGGAGGATTGTTTTGACCCGGCGCGGGCACAGGATGTCTGTGGGGGGCCGGAAGAAGCCACAGGTAAGTTGAACTCATTTTTTTTACAGGATACAGTACTTGTTTAAGATAACTTTTTTTAAACTTTTTTTTATTATGCAAAGTACCAAAGCATATCAGAAATAAAACATAAGTAATACAATCAGGGAATTGCGTATGGAATAAAGAGTGCATATAAAAAAAAATACAGTAGAACAAATAGGGAAGTGTAAAGTGGTGAATATCTAGAATAAGCTAATCATTTGTGTTGGATTTCATGACAACTAGTTAAAATGTATACTAATGTTAAACAGTTGCCACCAATTTATGGGTAAATTTGCATGGTGAGGTTTATATATTTTTTGGCCTAGCTCAGGTGATAAAATTAAGACTAACTAGTCTAGCAATTATATGAACCAACTGTAAACATCACAAACAGAACTCGGAAGCTTTTGAGCAGAGGAGATTGCCCAAAAGATGGTGCTATTATTGAAGACATTTTACCTTCATATATACTTGGTTCCTGTGTGGACATGTCATAGACAAATAATTCTAGCCCACAGCCTTTGTCTCACAATTCTACAAACATGGAAAGGGGAAGAGGCAGGAAGGAGAGAAACACTGTGTGTGTTTAATTCCTTATTGTAGTAGCTAAGCATTGCTGGAGACTAGAGCTTGTATTTTACAGCTAATTTAAAGGCAAAAAAGTAAACTTTCAGCTTGTAAGCCTTCTTCAGACTGTATTCCTGTTGGCGGGGGAGTTTAAGGTTAGGCGTCAGGAAGGGAGTTTGCAGCAGGGAGTTCAGCTTAAAACATCAGGAAGGGTTTGCCCCTGGGGGTGGGGGCGGTTAAGGTTAGATGTCAGGAAATGTAGCCACTTGCATCTAAATTTGTAGGGAATTAATAACCAGTGATGTATTAGCCTTCCTATTTAGAGTGCTCAGGGACTCAGAAATTGCCATAAAGTTTATTGCCTTTTAGCTTTAAAATTAATGAGGGTAAAATGGACACACCAGTGGGCCAACACTTCTGTGAACCAGGACACATCCTGCAAGATCTCAAAGTACTTATTCTTAAGGGCAACTTCAAAAATGAACAAGCAAGAAAGATTTCTGAGTACAAATTTATGAAAATGTTCAAGACATTAACAGAGGGTTTAAATTGTGGAATGGGATTCATGACTCCTTATGCAACATGATTTACTTGGCTTCGTGATCTTCAGAAACCTGCTAGATTTCATGTTTGCTTGCATGAGCTCACTGGCTCCAGCCTGCTGATCACCTGACATCTAACTGCTAAACAGTAACCAGCACAACTGCCATCTTTGTGTTTACTATTTACCTGCATCAGTGTTTTACTTCAGCTTACATCTGGAAATATGCCTGAAGAAGGGGACTAGATCCCAGAAAGCTTGCATTATTTAACTTTATCAGTTAGCCATTCAAAGGTATTACTTTTACAAGACTTTGTTTTTTTCTACCTACATAAATTGCCTTTTAGCAATATTCTTACTTTTGGTATTTTTTATGCAACAGATTCACTTTAGAACAATACAGAGCAGCCCACAAGAGCACCTGCCTACCCTCTTTAATTTCTGTCAAGCACATGCACTGCCATATTGCCAGAGCTGGATTTTTACCATTATTCATATTTTCTCTTTCTTACCACATAACCTCCATTGTCCTTTCAACTATACCTGAGCAGAAAGTTCCAGTAACCATTACTCTGTAATAGAAAAATAATTACTTTTAAAATGTTATGCTTCTTCAATAAAATGATTTTGACCTTTAAATCATTGAAATCTTGATTTAGTATAAAGAAAGCTAAAGACATATCTGAGTGAATAGTCAGAATTAACCTGAGCACTAAATCTGTAGAATATAGTCTGCCGCAAGGTCTCAAAGGTCACATCATTCTTTAGTTTTATATCACGTAATAAATCCAGAGGCTTTAGTGTTTGGAATATATATTTTGTCGCAGCATGCTGAAATTTGACATCCAAGACTGAGCCATTATATATACAGTATATCTATATATATTTTCTGAGGAACTTGAAATGTTATAGGCATAGTATCAAATAAGTCATATAAAAGGTTAAGAAAGTTTTTCAAACTTTTCAGAGATCAATAACTTAGAGTAAAACATAACTCCAGGAAAACAGCTAAATATTCAGCTAAAATCAGGCCCAGATTTACATCACAGGAGCCTATAGGCACAGATGTCCTGGCATCCTAGACTTCGCAGTCCATGAACCTACAACCCCCCACCGAACTGTACCGCAGGTGTGCTGCCTGGCCCAGCTGTCACGTCTCCCTTACTTCCCTTGCCCATCATAGCTACAGGTGTCCCTTAGCATAAGGTAGCCAGAGGTACCCTCAGTATTAAGTAGCTAGTGGTGACCCCTACTGAACGGGGATCTTATCAGTGGAATGCTGAGAGCTGGTTGAGTAACCTCTCATTAACCTCTGCATAGGGAAGCAGGGAGTTAGGCACTGGGGAGGGCAGCGAGCTGCCTTTCCATCTTCAGGCACCTGTAGGCACTTGCCTACAATGCCTTATGGTAAATCCGTCCTGGCTAAAATATATGCATGTGCACTAGGGATGATCAATGAGTTGCAAATATTTTTGAGTTCATGCAGAATTATATTCATTTTTATCCAAATATATGCAGTTTGAAAATTGACCTATCAAGTCCCATCCAGGTTTAAATTGATTGGTTCATTTTTATGATGCATATATTTGCATACAAATTTACATACCAGTAATTCTGCAAAACTCAAAAATATTTGCATCTCATTGACCATCCCCACGACCTCAGAGGAGACACTCGCCGCTCCTCATTGGCTGAGAGGAGTAGGCGTGATGAAGTGGTCTCCTCTGCTTCAAAAGCCAGGCTGAATCACTCGCAACTTGTCTGCTGTTGCGAATACTTCGTGTTAGCGCTCAGACCTTAGATAGTTCCGGTGTGCTTTGATCCGGGAGGAAACCGGGGATTTCATACAAGATCGGAATTGTTTGAAAGCTTTAAAGATACTTTATTACTGTGTTATTATCTGTGTATGACTCTGGCTCGTTCTGACTACTCTTACGCTCAGTGATTCTGTACCTTTGCCCATCTGATCTTGCTGCCAACTGTGCCTGTTTGAACCTTCCTGTCTCTGCCTTCCGATTTTGTACTGCATCTGTCTGTCTGTTGCCAACTCGATTAGTCTGACCACTCCACTCTCACCAGAGGGCCCTTGACTCTGGTGAGGGGCTCTGTACTGTTAGTACCCACCAGCTCCTCTGGTGAGGTATAGCTCTCTACTCTCCCCAGAGGGCCCTTGACTCTGGTGAGGGGTTCTGTACTGTTAGTACCCACCAGCTCCTCTGGTGAGGTATAGCTAAACCTATCAGTACTACTGTTCCACCAATCACTATACTTGCTATTAACCCATTCGCGTTCCGTCGTTTTCACTTGAGCAATGTTCACCTCCCATTCATTAGCCTATAACTTTATCACTACTTATCACAATGAACTGATCTATCTCTTGTTTTTTCCGCCACCAATTAGGCTTTCTTCGGGGGGTACATTTTGCTAAGAGCCACTTTACTGTAAATGCATTTTAACAGGAAGAAGAAAAAACGGAAAAAATTCATTATTTCTCAGTTTTCAGCCATTATAGTTTTAAAATAATACATGCCTCCATAATTAAAACTCATGTATTGTATTTGCCCATATGTCCTGGTTATTGCACTGTTAAAATTATGTCCCTATCACAATGTATGGCGACAATATTTTATTTGGAAATAAAGGTGCATTTTTTCCATTTTGCATCTATCACTACTTACAAGTTTAAAATAAAAAAAAATATGGAAATATTTCATCTTTACATTGATATTTAAAAAGTTTAGACCCTTAGGTAAATATTTACATGTTTTTTTTTTTATTGAAATGTTTTTTTTTTTATATTAAACATTTTATTTGGGTATTTTTGGGAGGGTGGGATGTAAACCATATTTTTTTAATGTAATTGTGTGTTGATTTAAATTTTTTTCACTTTTTGTTGTAGTTTTACTTTTTGGCCACAAGATGGCGGCCATGAGTTTGTTTACATGACGTCACTCTAAGAGTAACACACGCTTAGTGTGACGCATCGGGGAGGGAACAGCCAGCAAAGGCGCAGCTTCCGAGAGAAGCTGTCGCTTTTTCAGCGGGGGAGAGGAATCAGTGATCGGGCACCATAGCCCGATTCACTGATTGCCTGGCTAATGAACTGCGGGCCGGGAGCGCGCGGTAGCGCGCATGGTTCCTGGACGTAGTTTCTACGTCCAGGAACCAAAATAGGTTAAGCTATCACATCAGCTGTCTTGTATACTTGTATTATTGGTGATTCTGCAGATCACCATATAATCAGGTATATATCTGCATTATAGGTGATACTGCAGATCACCTGATAATCAGAACTCTGTTCTTGCTGACACAAATCGTTACAACACCACTATTTCCTACATCAGTTTTCAGAATTCTGTTGTCACGCACATGATCATTATGCCCATTGAATTCCATTCTGCTGATTCATGGAGGCTTATTTATGCAGGTAGGTGAAAGGAAAACTGAAGCAAAAATGGAGTCATGGCCAAAATCAATCAATCAATCAATCAATCAATCAATCAATCAAGTTGCAGCTGTTGAATTAAAGAAACCAATCCAAAAGCTCAGTTTTGCAGAATAAAGCTTGGTTTATTCACATATGGTGACAACAGTCCAATTGCAAAACCAATGACTGTTTTGGGGCCATGCTGGGTCCCCTTTATCAGTATATGCTTTATTTTTGCTGCCCTTTAATTTACAGCTGTCTCCATTAATTAGTCTCACTGCACAGTAAGGAGATAGGTTAATTTTGTTCAGTACAGTCTAACCAGCTAAGATGTCACTTTGGAGCAATTGGTCAATTAATTCAAATACTACAATAACTGGTAAACAAAAAAATCCATGTTTATAAAAATGCAGTCAGATACGTGCCTTATTTTCCCAGAAGATGCTACATTAGCTAGGTTACCTAGGAACAAAATCTAAAAATACAGCTATTAGCTGACTGGCTGTGTGAATCACATGAGCTCAAATTCCACAAAGTAGTAATTTTGCTGTGAAATTCAGAATAAT
This sequence comes from Hyperolius riggenbachi, assembly GCF_040937935.1. Taxonomy (NCBI): domain Eukaryota; kingdom Metazoa; phylum Chordata; class Amphibia; order Anura; family Hyperoliidae; genus Hyperolius; species Hyperolius riggenbachi. The sequence goes on from NC_090649.1 coordinate 147,019,854, forward strand.
GATGCAAAATCATAATATGAAATTTCAGACTACTGTAAAATTAATTTTGAATGTAATCATAATTATGATCTGTAATTTCCCAATGGCGAGTAATTTCACAATAATAACTTTCTCCTGGCCATTGACCATTGAGCAGTAATGCAAACATGTTTTGTGCCCCTATTTTGTATAGCAGGTGGCCCTGGCACCCAAATTTCCACTTATAGTTGCTAATCATGGCTATGGGGCAGATATTCAGTGAATTGGAACAGAATTGGTGGGGATTGCAGAGAAGGAAAGGGGTGGGATGGTTAGGGTTAGGCATTGGTGGTAGGCAGTGTCAGAATTAGGTACCAGTAGAGGGAGGGCTTGTGTGAGAACAGGGTTAGGTGTCAGTAAAATATTTGCAAAAATTACAGATATTTTACTTTCGGAATTCAGGAGTAGAATATTGGTAATTTCTCCCCAACACAAAGAAGGTGACCTGGGCAGTTTTCAGGAGGTGACAGAGTAGTGTGATCACTTCCTTCCTCTTTAGAACCCAGTCCACTAGCTTGTCCTGTGGAGGATATGAATACCTAAATTTAGTGTGCTGTGCTTCCCCACCTCATAAGCATTGTAAGCTAGATCAGTCAGGGTCCTATTCTCCTCCTGTGTCATAGTTTTGACTTCTTATGTCCGTACTTATATTTGAACTTGCTACTCCTTAAATATGGTACCTCGACCATATATACCATATACTGTGTAAATATATTAACCAAGGCAGAAGATGTCAGCAGTACATTCATATTAAATGTTAATGACAGTGGCGTATCTACCGCCCCTGCAGCCCCTGCAAGCGCAGTAGGGCCCGGGGGACTAAGGGGCCCGGCGGCTGCCTGTTTATATGGGTCAGAACGCAGTCACTTGCCTTTGCTTTGACGCAGCCACACAGGGCGCACAGTGATAGACGCAGAGGCAAAGCAGCATGCTCGGTTCTGCTTCCTCTAATCACCGCCTGACTTGTCACATTTACTGCCCGCCCCCCGCAGCACGTGGTGGTCCCGGGAGAAGAAAGATGCAGGCAATGCTGAGACTGGAGGGAGACAGAGGAGAGAGGGTTGCCTGCAGTCCTGCAGTCGGACTCCCATGTGTAAGTATCACAGCAAGTTATTACTTCCTGCTAACTGCTGTTGGAGCTGATGGCTTCTTCTCTCTGATCTCGGCTGGGTGCTTCTAGGATAGCGCTGTCATGTCTGGGGCAGAGATCAGTGAAGAGTACACATGACTTCTCCAGGGAGGCTGCTGACCGGAGTTTCTTATCTCCTGCACTCTGGTGTCAGATGTCGCAACTGGAAGACTGTCTGTGCGGGGGTGAGCAGAGGGATATCATGGGTAAAGCTATGCATCATCCCTGCACCCCACAGTATAGTGTAAAATAAGGAAACGTTAAAGTGATGTGACAATAGTCTTAATGTGTAACCTGTCCCCCCAACCCACCAACATTAATTATTTCTGACACCTAACCCTGACTTTGTTAGCGCCCATTCACAAAGATGTTTCTCGGGCTGTAAATTTCAGCCATGGTGTTCATTGTTAAGTGCTACCACCGTTTTGCGTCAGGTTTATGCAAAAGCAATACATATTTGCTCCTATTTTTGCGTTGTCTGCTCCAGTTGCTTATCTGATCCTGGAAGCAAAATATTGCCCCAGGATCAGTTTTCCATGTCCACCTGCCAGGGAGGGGGGGGAATGCCACACTCCACTGAAAGTCGCTAAATGCTTTTATGCAAGCATGCAGAAAAGCATTTAGACGAGAAGTCGACAGAAGCCAGTGTGAACTAGTCCTTAAAGTATACCAGAGATCAGTCATACTTACCGTTTTATACATACCTGGGGCTTCCTCCACCCCCATAAGCATGGACCACTCCCACGCCGCTGTCCTCCGCTGCCCACAGCTTCGGTACTGGGTCCCGTTAGTTCGCCCAGTCTGCACAAGAGGAAGTGCGCTCTTTACATATCTCTCCGGCGGGCGCTGGAGAGATACGTAGAGGGCGCACTTCTCTTGCACAAGACTGACCTCGACTGGGCCACGACTGAACTATTGAGACCCGATACCGGAGCTGGAGGCAGCCAAGGATGGCGGCGTAGGAGCGATCCATGCTCATGGGGCTGGAGGAAGCCCCAGGTATGTATAAAACGATAAGTATGACTGATCTCTGGTTTCCTTTAATACGTGACCATAATTACCTCTCCTCACCTATAATTCCCCCCCCCCAAGAAAAAAGGGCAGGCAGGCTTTGACGCTGCCACTCTCCCCCAGCAAACACGATTTAGCAGAGCAGTGGCATATAATACTTTACCTGATTCCACCAGCGGGAGAGGTTCTCTCCTTTACAGTGTAGGTCACTGCATTATATAATGCAGTGACCTTTATTATATATAATATGCGGGTGGGGGGCCCATCCAAAAATTTTGCAGGGGGGCCCAGTGATATCTAGTTACGCCCCTGGTTAATGATAATACTATTAAATGTTGTCTGAATTAAACTCCGATCTTTATGTATTGTTGACGAGTGCTGTGCAATTCAAGTGACAAAATATAGCCTAATGTAACAATCGGACTCCTGTCATACCCCATTAAAGTGGGATTGTCAGCCCCAAAATCAAATTCCATTTACAAACTGCTCTGTTTTTATTATGTAGTCTACATGCAGTCTGCATTGCAAGCATTCCAATATAATCATAAATGTTTCTGCTGTAACAAATTATATCTATTCTGGTACATTGCAGGGGAGATGAAAGCTTGCTATCTCCCCTCCCACATTCCTGCTTCTCACTGATTGGTTGAGGGCAGTTCAGTGTGACAGGCTGAAGCTGAGAAGGGAAATATACCTTACCCCTCTGCAGAAGCTGCTGAAATATTATGTATGCTGTGCTAGCATGTGTTCACGAAGCAAGCTAGATATGACAGTGCAGTTTCTAGAAGATAAAAAGAGTAAGGGAGGAAATTACGTTAGGATTGGCTTCAGCCAGTGGCAGTAAAGATGGAAAATGCCTGGAACATCTTTCCCTTTATCTACTATAAAAATTAACTGAAATCAAATTGTGGACAATAAATTGCATATGTTATTTGAGTAAAAGTATTTATCTACTTATATATGTTTTTTTTTCCTAGGATATTATGGCTGTCCCTGCTGCTTTAAGGAAGTAAACATCCTTTCTGATCATTGCAAATTATATATAAAACATTTTGTTCAGTATAGTCTAGTCTAACCAGCTAAGGCATTACTTTGGTGTAAGTGGCCAATTTATTCAAATACTTCTATGACTGGTAAACAAAGAATCAATGTTTAAATAAATGCAGTCAGATATGTGCCTCATTTTACCCAGAAGCTGCTACATTACCTAGATTGATAATTGTATAATAATAGTGTGAAAATAGCTTATTTGATAGATTGACTGAAACTACTATACTGGAGAGAAAACTCTCTCCATATATGCATTACAGATCTCTTGCACAATGCTGCATGTTATATTAACTATTGCTTTAATTTCTCCTATGATGTTCTGTTATAGAATAATTCAGTTAGAGGTGACTCCTGTTTTGGAAATCAATAAAATGTGCATATAACCATTGGACGGATACGACACTGCAACAATCATGAAATGCAGCAGTACAAGAGCTGCAGGACAAATACCTACTCCCAGTGGACAAAGAGATCAGAGAAGAGCAGACTGCTAAAAAGTGTAATAATGCTGATTCTTGCAGGATATAATGGTGTAGGAAAGAGTTCAATGCTCATGTGCCCAGAGGGTGAATATATAGTACACATGGGAGCACAAAGTGCCTATGACTGTCATACTTAACTGAATCGGAAAAGACCATAACCCTTTTAAAGATAGGAGGATACAGGGCATGATAACAGGGAGTCATTCAGCAGAGGAGACAAGAAGGTATTACTATATTTTTTAATTTGTTATTCTTTTTAATCTAAAAATAGCAGTTTTTAAACATTAACACATTTCCAATATAAATATGGTAAAAACATAAAAAAAAAATAAAAATCTAACACATCAAAAACAACAATGTCATTTTAAGTGCTGCTGTCTCTCGCTACAGTGTGCCTTATTGTTGTTGTTGTTCTTGTTGTTGTTGTTATTATTATTATTATTATTATTATTATTATTATTAAGCATTTATGTAAGGCATAACACTTTACCTTTTGTCCACCGCACACAGGGCCAGATTTCTGGAAAGGCCGGAGAGGCCATGGCCTAGGACGATAAAATTAGATAAGATAAGAAGGGCCTAGGGCTCTGACGAAGGACGCCGTATAGCGTCTGAAACGCGTAAGCAATTGGTTGAAGGGGAGTGACGTCACCACCAATCAGAAACTGGGGCCGGACTTCCTGCATCCCACGTGGAACGCGGAAACGTGCGCTCCAGGACCGGGTCGGCTGACCCAGCGCATCTTTTCCAATCCATTGCGCATAGACTCTCCGGGGATGCTGCCGGCCGGAGCTACCTGGATAGAGCGGTCCTGTGTAAATCATCCACGCTGAACTATATTCATTCTATACCATACACTGCTTGCAGCGGAGGTCTGGAGGAACTTGCAGCATTATCTACCCGGAGGTGGTAAGATCCACATTGTGTTTGAACCGTACTTCTCTTATTGATGCCAGCTTATTTAAAGCAATCTGAATTACTCAGCACAAGAAAGATATGAACTTTTGGCTCCATCTGACAATTTATCTTGCTCTACACGGAGTTCAACAGTTATGGTGATATATGCAGTTTTATTTCGAGAACCTGTCTAATTCCCCCTCCTCTGTTTCTAATCACAAGTTGTAATTTGATCTCTACACTGTGTCACCTGACAGCCACAACATCTAAGCTCATTTGAAAGCACAGGATGTTAAAAATATGTCTGCTTCCATAAAAGCAGGAAGTAGACACTGCAGATTTATTGCAGGATTTGTATCAGCTGTAACAAAGAAATGTTTTTATTTAAAGGTTATGTTGTTGCGTATCTTTTAGAGCAGAGAGGAAGTTCTGAGTTCAGGTTCACTCTAATTACAACAGAACATCTAAAGTGGGTTTTGACAGGATGTTTGCTACTTACCTGTTCTCTGTTTTGGATGGGCTTCTCTCCATTGCACTGCCCTGCCACCTGTCTGTGGCTCCGACTGCAGCCAGTCTCACAGAGGACAAAGAAGCAGCGCATGCTCTGGCCACTCGCGCTCCCTGTAATTTCTCGCTCCTGCCCATGGCCGGTACAGTGTTACGCATTCTTGACAAGTACCGGTCATACATCAGCATCATTTCTCAAGTATGCATGCCCAGAACACTATCGGCCGCTGTGCACATTCGGGCAGGAGCGCAAATTACAGGAATTGTTTGCTGAATGGGGGGCAGAGCAGCACAACTGAAATGAGCCCATTCAAACCAATGATCGCTAGTCAGAGTGTTGGGCAAAATATTTTTTTGGGGGGGGGGGGGGGAAGGGCGCTTGGAGACAGCAGGCCTAGGGCACTGGAAAGTACAAATCCGGCCCTGACCGCACATGACTTATCTGTGCAGTTGTGCTACAAGCGGCTTTATTTGTCCTGCCCTCCAAATGCAGAGTAGCACAGGGAGTATTTTGCTATATACCTGATCTGGATGCTGCCTGGGGTCTCCTCTTCCTCCTGGGAGCCGCACTGCCAGCTTACATGGCTATCATTGTAAAGAGAAAGCTCCAGAAGTGTACCCTCACCCACCAAAATGCAATAGAACTAACTTTGCTGTCTCATTTTCTGGGAAGAGGTGTTGGCATCAGGAATACTTCTATGTAGTAGCCCGTGTCTCTGTTGGAACATGCATGTTTATACTCCAGGACTTGGTGACCTTGTTTAATTGCTATATTGCCTAATTAATGTTAATTATGCATATTATGTGTTGATTTTTACTAATTTGCATAATATGTATACTATATGAACACTGTGGTTGCTAGAGATGGACATATGATTAACCTGTGCACATTAGTAAATGTAGGGTCTGTATGTTTAATGAAATATAGGCTCCACTTTGTATGATGCATTTCAGATCCTAGGCTTTGCATACTGATCAGTAAAGTGTAGCATGTGCAAGCATTTTTAGGTTCAAATCGCAATCATCGGAAGTTCACAAATATCACAAAGCTGCAATCAAACTAATTTAATATGCATTTAATTATGTGGTTAAAGATGAAGAGAATGTACAGGATACAAATTGCTATATTTTTATTTAATAATACTGTAATGACATTACTGATGCATGAAATCTGGTGAAGTTGGGGACCCTGTATTTTACATTCTGTATAATAAAGCTACTTAGTGTTTTGTGGGACATGTTTCACAGCAAAACTGCTGCTTTAGTTGGAAAAAAATCAAAATATTTGATTCAATTTCACTTTATTTAATAAAAAATTGTTTAGGGCGTCTTTTAAGACAAATCAACTTGATGTTATTCAATCAGTATAGTATTAATATATGGATAAAGCTGACCGCGTACTGATGCTTAAAGTGGGGTAAAACTCTGACATAACATTTAATAAAAATGTGTTTTCCTACTTTTTATAACTCATACAGTTACCATATTTGCTGTTGGGCACAAGTAATATTGTCTGTTTACAAATTCCCAAAGTACATTTTATCTGCTCTGAAAGCTGCCATTGCCTTTTGTTGCATAACTGCTGTATTTACAGTATATATTAGAATCTATCTAGTGATCACTTCTCAGCACTTTCTGCTTCTCAGCTCAGTACAGCTCAGTTTTAGTTTGCTAATGTTTACTAAATGTATCTGACAGAGGAATGTAAACAAAATATAATGTTATTGTAACGATTGCGGAATTATTTCCATGGTCAGCGCACAAGATGCGTGCTGACACTGCGGAAATCCTCCACAAGCGTATAATTTAACAGAACCCAGCTATGGTGCTATGCACCTGTAGAGGGAAATTCCCACCGGCAGATGGAGCTGTGGAGTGCAGAGGAACACAGCCTCTGCACTGCCACAGATGACAGATGGGAATTGTACGAGTTGAAGCAATGCAGGGCAAGATAGCCCTTAAAGAGAGAGAGCACAGAGACAGAATGTATGTGTGTCCACCAATCTAGTCGGCACCCAGCGATGGTGAACACACAACAGCGGAAACAAGGTGGGAACGCAATCGCAAGAGTAGCGATTGCCAATAGTGACACAAGACCGAATTAGACAGAGCACAAGTGTAGCAAGAAAGACATAGCAGATACCAATGATCAGAACGTCAAAGAAAATAACAAACGCTCGCTAAACACGAACTCTGCACTCATTCGCAACAGCGAACGCATTAAAGACACGAACACAGCCCGTTAGGCGCCCAGTGATAAGCGTGCCACCCTAACTAACCAATGTAACACAAACACGAAATAGAGAACGCGAACGCTTGCAAAACGGTTACCTCACTGAGCCTACAGCAAGCGTTCGTACCAGACAAGACAGACAGAAGGAGTAGCCAGCAGCAACCGCAGCTCTGGCCTACACTCCCAGACAGAGCACAGAAGGAACCACCGCCACTACCGCTAGAGCGAATGCGATCCAGACAGACAAACAGATGGAGCAACCAGTAGCAACCGCTGCTCTGGCTTGCACCCCTACAGACAGAACGATTTCCTGTCGATCGCCGCTGGCGACAAGACAATCGCAACAGATAGACAGCTACAAGGCAAAACAGATAATACAACCTGACTACGCTAGAAGGGATGCCTAGTGCTGTCCCAAGGTATTACTCTAAGATAATCTTAGCAAACAATAGCAAAGGCTGATACTCCAGGTGAGTTAGCAGGAACAAACCATCATGACCAGCAAGGAATTATGGGAGCAAAAGGCATTTATACTGCAAGCCATCAAAGGAAGCAGCTAAGCAATTTGCATGACAAGTGTATGCAAATTCCTCACCAGCAGAGCAACTCTGAAACTTGCAAAGTGAAGACAGGTCTCTTTTCCAGAGACCTGCAGCACTCAGACCTAAAGAATGGTCAAACAGCTGTCTGCCTGTGCAGACAGCTGAGCAGATCATTACAGTTATCACCTTTCCGATGCAGCAAGGAGCTTTCCACTGAAAGCAAGGACCTTTCCACATTAGAACTCTGTTTAACTGTTTGAACGCTGTTCTGCTACAATTTTTGTTGTTGTAGTAGATTTTATGAACGCTGTTCTGCTACAATTTTTGTTGTTGTAGTAGATTTTATGCTTTAAATAGTCTATTAGAACAAAGAGGAATGCTGTGTTTCATACTATATCAATGTTGGGGTATATTATTGTGCCTTCAACTGCAATGCTGAAATTGCACAGTGATTTCCTACATGTTGGTGGATTCATTGGGATGCCTAAATATTTTTAACTCTTGCTGATGGCTAACTGATAGCTTACCTTATCCTTCTAACCCTAAAATCTAAACCTAACTTTTCTCTATTCCCTAACAATAAGTAATCCATCTATGCCCAACTCTAACCGATGGCAATAAACAATACTCACGTTCTATCCCAATTTCAGCATCAGCAAACAGAAAAGAATCTTTATGAGAATTTCTGTAACAGGCAGATGGTTTCGGGTATTCACAACATGGCACTCAATTCATGCACAACACAGTCTCCACTAGGGGTGCTAATCTATCCAGTGAAGATTGGGAGCCCCTCAGACTGTGTGAACAAGGTTAGTGACTGTTTTATCTCCTGCCAGTATCTGACATATAACAAATCCTTTGTGATAGGCTATTGTATAGGCTTACCTCTCAGAAATGACCCTGTTGTTGTTGAAGGAAAGCCCTGCTAGAGAGATTGTTTGGTCGTCTTTTTCTTTAATCCTCTCTTCTTTCTGTTGGATATATTTCCCCACTTTGCATCTTATGTTAATATATATAATATATTCTATTAACAACCAAGGCATTGTTCATAAAAATTTCCACCTGTTCTGCCATAAGCACATGTTACATAAATCCTGTGTGAGAACACAACAGGGATAATACAAGGAGAGGGAGGAGTCAGTGCGACTTTTCAGGGACACTACTTGTACTAACAGTATTTAGTGATTATTTACACAACAAAATGTAATAAAAAAACAACACGTTTCTTGACCGATACTTTGGCATAAATACATATCCATTTCCTTCAACATAAAGGGCTTGATTCACAAAGCGGTGCTAACCTAGTTAGCATGCCTAAAGACTTTTGGGCGTGATAAGCATTGCACTAAGCAGGTTAACACCACTTTCAGGGAAAAACTCGAGGGCAAAGTCTTGCGCGCGCAAAGTCCGGTGCGCGCGAACCGTCGCATAGGGTTTAATGGCATTGCACGTGAGTTTATTTTATCACGCCTAAACTGAGTTTAGGCGTGATAATGGGCTTTTCACCAGCGTGCTGACAGCACTGCTTTGTGAATCAAGCCTAATGCCTGCAAGAACAGCAAAAGGGCACTCTCCTCATTGAAATAGTCCCCAGTAAACAATTATATAAATATTACAGAAATGGGTCTGAGCTTGAACTCTGAACGCATTTCGTGAATTCTATTTGATTTGTTCACTTCATCAGGAGAAAAGTCCGGACCAATAAAGTGCAAGGCAAACTGGGTATCAATATCAATATTAGTCTCAAAGTAGCATTGGCTGTAATGTCCAATTAGCATCAACAGGTGCATTTAAATATGTCACCAGACCGCCACAAGGATCATACTGTATATAACACAATAGGGATCCAATAACAGTCATGGTCTCTAGTGAATTATTTTAATTCATTAGAGATTCATTCTTGAAATCTATTGAATTCTTTTAATAAAATAAAAGCACTCTGGAGAGCATAAACAGGAAATTTAGACTCACAGCAGTGTGTCAGTAAGTGCAGGCAAATGAAAGCGTTTTGAAGAGAACCTGAAGTGAGAGGAATATGGAAGCTGCCATGTGTATTTCCAATCCAGTTGCCTGGCAGTCCTCCTGATCATTCTGGCTGCAGTAGAGTTTGAATCACACAACTGAAATACGCATGCAGCTGCAGCTAGTCGTGTCAGATTTTTGTCAGAAACTCTAATCTGCATTCTTGTTCAGGGTCTATGGCACATGTGTCGAACTCCGGGGCTGGAGGGCCAGATCCATGACAGTGTTTAGGATGGACTGAGAAAGAGAGGAATGTGTTCTACCTGATGGAGCACACCGTTACCTGATGGACCACACCGTTGACAAGGTCATATGCATAGAACCGCCCACTGCACGCTTCTTGCATGCCCTTCACTGCCCGTCGCCCCTCCTCGCCCAGTGGTGTACTCCCTGCTTGACAGGAAGTATGTCACTGAGTTTCTCGGGTTTCCTGTCGAACTTGTGTGTATGTGCACCACACCACCGCCAACAGATGTAAAATTTTTGCATTGCCCATTGACTTCCATGCAATCTGCCACCAATGCGTCGCCGAAGAATATGGATAGCTGTTGACTTTGCGGCAGGTCTGCTGCCGATCAAGAACTTCCAGAGTAAAGGGACGGGGTGGTGTAAGTGTGCTAGTCCTGATAGCAACTTCCAATGCTGTTGTTGCGTTGACCTGCATGCAGAAAGGGTAACTCAACTCAGTAAAACCAGTGAAATGTAAAAGTAGCCTCATCTGTTATTCTTTTCCTCTCTTTCCACACCAGAAAATATAAAAAAATACTTGACTTAGGTTTACCATTGACACAGTTATTTTGTCAAAGTGAACTTGCATCTGTTCAGCTCACTCTGATCCCGGTACAATAACATTCTCAGGTATATTTAATACGTCCAAGCGAAATGCAAAGCAATTTTACAAATGTAGTCATTGCTCAAAGCAAGTTTTTATCTGTGTTCTCATCTGACTGTGCTGCCCTGAAATATGGCTTGCCTCGCTTTACTGCGCACACTTCATTACTTCTTTGCTCAAAATACTTATCTGAGCCAAACTTTGACTACATCGGGAAAGCCCTAAAAGCAAAATCAGAAGCCTCCCGTGTCTGCTGATAATAGATACGTTATGTTACTTTTATCAAAAGCACTAATAAGTTGAGCTAGCATTTCAAGCAGTTTAGCTGAGCACAGAAGTTTGCAATATGCATGCTAGGCAGGATAGGACCCAGTCAGCAATAACTCTGAGATGTCTTTTTAAATAACAATATAATCACTACAAACAGTCTTTGAAGGAGGCTGAGATTGTGGCTGAAAGTAATCTGTTTTATCAATTGCATGCTGTCATAAAAATGAAGAAATCAGCAATACTCTGACTGGGTAAGAAATATATAATACACCAACTGTAAAATGTGTTCTTTGCATTATACTTTTTAATCTTCCAAGTTCCTGCTATGTAATGATGTAATTTTGCCGAAACTGATGAACTGGATAAACAAGGATTGGATCAAGGAATGTGAACATAATTTAATTCAGCATTTGGGGACCCTGCGCGAACTGACGGTAGTACAATTTTTATACTTTTATCCCGATACAGCCAATGCCCTACTTGTCTGATTTAATGATGTATGGCCTTCCCTTTATGGTGGTTAATCTAATGATGGAATGATTCCCCAAAGGTTACAGAAGCCATTCTCTATGTTTCTTGCCTACTGAATGATTCACTGGATGATTGATACCCAGAGCACCATGTTTCATCTCCACTAAGATGTATGCCTCACCTACTTCTGCAAAGTTTTCTCTCATAGCCTTCAATGAAGTGAACATTTCTCTGGCCTGATTCTCGATTTCCTGTTTCAATCAACTAAAGATCATAATTTAACTTTTAATCTGAGTCTCAAATGTCTATTGCATTTAACCGTGTAAAGTGGCTGTGCAGTCAGGGCGATTTATCACATTTGCTGCTTGTAGTGAAGGGAATAAATGAAAGTTCTGCGGAAATTCCGACTCACATACAGTATAAATTTTGTGACATAATTTAGGTTTATAATGAAACTACCAAGGGACGTGACATGTAAAGGACCCTCTCTGTATGAGGGGATAAAGGTCAGGTGAAGCAGAGGCTGGGATATTCATAGCTGACAACTGTCAACTCTATCATGTATTATGACCCTGTTTTTGATATTGCTCTAACCTACAGGAGTCAGTGTCTACATCAGGCATGGGCAAACTTGGCCCTCCAGCTGTTAAAGAACTACAAGTCCCACAATGCATTGCAGGAGTCTTACAGCCACAGTCATGACTCATAAAGGCAAATGCATTGTAGGACTTGTAGTTCTGTAACAGCTGGAGGGCCGAGTTTGCCCATGCCTGGTCTACATGGATTATTCTATTACTGAAACAAATTAAAAAAAGATTTGAAACTAGTGGCGCAACTACAATTTATGGGGCCCCCAGGGTAACTTTGATAGCCCCTACTATTGTTTACACCCCTTCCCTTGCCGCCCCTTGGTGCCCTTCACAGCCTTGGGGTCCATCTCACAAAGGTCATAATACAAGTGTGACCATCATGATCTTCAAGTTCACACCCATAACAAGTGTAGCCACAAAAACACCTGATGTGAAGTATAGTTCCCTATAGTCCCCTGTATCGTCCCCTGTATCGTAGGAAGGGAAGGTTATTAGTTGGGGGTCCCCCACAGCTCTGGGCCCCCCTGAGATCGCAGGGGCTGTTCTCCTCTAGTTACCCCCTTGGATGAAAGAGTAAGACAGCAAGTTAATGTGTGTATGTGTCTTAATGTGTGTAAATTAAAGGGTCCTTAAAGGAGACCCGAGGTGACATGTAACATGATGAGATAGATGTGTGTATGTACAGTGCCTAGCACACAAATAACTATGCTGTGTTCCTTTCTCTGCCTGAAAGAGTTAAATATCAGGTATGTAAGTGACTGACTCAATCCTGGCTCAGACAGGAAGCGACTAAAGTGTGACCCTCACTAATAAGAAATTCCCACTATAAAACATTTTCCTAACAGAAAATGGCTTCTGAGAGCAGGGAAGAGATAAAAAGGATCAATAGTTCATAGATTTTAGCTCTGGCATACTTCAATGAATGTGTAATTGAGCAAAAACAATAAAACAGTAGATTTAAACATAAAATGAAACTGTGAAATATCTTAAAAAGTCATTTTTAGGAGACAGAAGATAGATACAATTGCTAAAGTTGCTAAAACTCAGAGGGGAAATAGTATTTAACGCTGTCGGGGATTTGAGCAGCAACAGGGTGAGCTTACTGGCTACAGAGCCAGAGGTATACATAGGCTGTACAAGAGCTAAATACTGTAAATAAAGATTTTTGAATTGGGGCAGAGAAGAGGTTATCAGTTGAAAAGGGCGCCAGAGCTGTCTGTGTAAAAAGGCCACCGCCATAGATTTCAATGCTGTTTGCCACGATTAGCGGCTATAAGCGGTGAAAAGAGTGCCCATTATTTCATATCAACTACAGTACATCATGTTTATATTGGCTATATCAAGGAAATGTTTGCAGTTACAATAAAGAACCTAATTTCAATTATGCTTAGACTATATGACCTTAACCTTTTCGGGACCGGCCACCTACCCCCCCTTAAGGGCCAGGCATTTTGCGCGGGAAGGGGGTGCGCGCGTTTGGGGGATCAGGCAGCCGGATCCCGTGTGTGGCTGGCTAGAGTGTTGTCCCCCATGGTGGCCTGTGCCTCCCCCTTCTGCCCGCAGCCTTCACTTACCTTCCAGGCTCCAGCGATGAGCCGCACGGGACCCTCTTCTCCGGCCGGCATCTCCGTTCTGTCTGACGAGCAGTTCCGGGTCGCGGCTTGATGACGTCATCAAGCCGGGACCCGGCGCTGACGTCAGATGAAGCGGAGATGCCGGCCAGAGCGGAGGGGGGCGCCGATCGTCGCTGGAATGGCAGGGAGGTGAGTGGATCCTCTTCTTTCCCCCCCTGCCGCCGCAGCTGTCAAACAGATCACTACGATCCGACGGCGATCGTAGTGATCGTGTGATCAGCAGCCATACGCGATGGCTGCTGATCACTCGGGGGAGATGTCGGCTGTCATATGACAGCTTAATCTCCCCCTCCGGGTGCGCACGATCGCGTTGGGAGCGGAAATTGCGGGCCGGCGTAGATCCTACGCCGCATCAGGCTAGAACAGCCACAAGTGCAGCGTAGGATCTCATTTACATGGTCCCGAAAAGGTTAATTTAATAATGGCTATATTTTTACAACTTAATTTTGGCCTCATTAATATTATTTGCTGCTATAATCCACACAAACAAAGCCAAATACCAGTTACAGTATATCTTTACCGGTTATATCTTTTCAATATTGTGCCTACAAAGATCATTGTGAATACTGTTCATATCTTTGTCATTAAATGTGGCTACAAAGATAACAGAGAATACCAGTTATTTATTTAAAAAATTGCAGTTACAATGATCTTACTGAATGCCATTTATTTCTTTCACATAAAATTTGGCTACAATGATCATGCCAAATACCAGCTTTAACCTTCAAAAATTGCAGATGCAACAATCTCATTGAATACCATGTTTACGGTAAGGCACCACCATTGGGGGTTAAGGTTAGATGCTGGGAGGGCTTAAGGTTAGGCACCACCATGGAAGGTTAAGGTTAGGCTGGGGGGGGGGCAAGGTTATGCACCACCATGGGGGGGGGCATGTCAAGGTTAGGCACCACCATGGGGGGTTCAAAGGTTAGACCCCACCATAGGGAGTTAAGAGTAGGCTCCGCCATCCGGGGTTGAGTTTAGGCACCTGTGGGTTAAGGGTTAGGCAACACCATGAGGCTAAGTTTAGGCACCACCATGGGGGGTTAAGGTTAGGCACCATCAGGGATTAAGGTGAGGGTTAGGATTATATTCTAATGTTGACTACATACAGTGCTTTTTTTAAACGGAATCACACTCATTGGCTAAAAACTAGTTTATTGACTACATCTGGCACCCTCTTATAAATGAAATCATGTTTATCAGTTATATCCGGCACCCTTTTTAAACAAAATCACATTTATCGGCTATACCCAGTGCTCTTTTATAAACAAATCATGTTTATCGGATTCCTCTGATGCCCTTTTTTCCCAGATGGACTTTGTACATGTATGCCAGAAGAGAGTGTATTTCACATCATTACAGTTGCAGAAAACAAACTTCTACATTCTGCATTATGTTCTCATGAAAAAAAGAACAGACGTGACATAGAATCTTGGAGAATTTAGTGATAAAGCAATAATGAATTCTGACACATGCAAGTTATTTGATGTGACAGCCTAAATTCCTCTACTTTGTCTTCATTTGGGTCATTATTGCTGAGATTTATCGCACAGGAACAGAAGATCAATGCATACCATAGCTAATGGAAAAATAACACCCACTGACAGCCTGTAAATATAATTTACATTTATTTACAAATACATGTAATCATGACTGCAATCCCGTAGAGCGAATGTCACATTATTAAATCATTCTTTTCACCCTTTATTTTTTCTTAATTGGGGTCTCAAAAAGGGAACCAATAAAGGAGTCTAATGTTGCTTTGTTGGGCCAATGTGATAGTAAAGTGACCAATGACAGTTTTGTGGACAAATTACAGGTATTGTCACATACTCGCAGCCATCCACATAAAGAAGGAATCTCCGTTGGATTGTTCAGTTTTTGAGCAAAGTGGGGAGCACCTTTAATGTAAAACTGAGTTGTAAAAAGGGACAAAATGTACGTAATTGATTGTTCATGGAAGACTCAGTACAGCAACTTGTAAAAACCAGTACCCACTGCGCAATTTTTCCGACAACCAGTGATTTTTTGAGTGGTGAGCGATTGTTTCCGGGTTTATGAGACATTGGTACAGGCACACGGTTCCATAAATGACATTTGGCGGTGCGCGACAATAATGATGTCACGCTGGAACAGATCTTCAAGATCCTCATTGCCTTGAACAACTTCAGAAACGCACTCTCTGTGGCAAAAAAGTCCTATTTTTCTTCCCTAATATCCGCCCATTTACACAATACAAAACGCTTGTTCAGCACCTTCAACTCCGTTCTCCATCCCCCTCCTCCTTCACCTTGCTTATCAGCTGAAGAATTTTCAACATACTTCACTGATAAAATTGACAAAATCAGAAGTGATTTCTCCATGAAGCCCTCAAATCCCACCTCCACACCTCTCATTGACTGTTCTCTAACTGCCTTCTCTCCACTCTCTTTCCTCTATAATTGCCAAAACTAATCTAACCACCTGTTCTTTGGATCCTATTCCCTCCCATTTCATTCCGCAGCTATCCTCATCTCTCTTGCCTGCACTAACAACGCTATTTAACCTGTCCCTCTCTACTGGCATCTTTCCGTCCCCACTCAAAAAAGCTGTTGTGACACCACTACTTAAAAAACCTTCTCTAGATCCTTCCACACTTGCCAACTACCGCCCAGTGTCACTTCTCCCATTTGCATCCAAACTACTTGAACGCCATATACATGCAGAATTAAGCCATTATTTATCTGCTAACTCCCTACTTGATCAGTTCCAGTCTGGCTTTCGTTCTAACCACTCCACGGAAACAGCCCTTACCAAAGTGGCCAATGACCTTCTTACAGCCAAACCCAAAGGTCAATTTTACATACTCATCCTTCTTGACCTGTCATCAGCATTTGATGCTGTTGACCACACCTTACTCCTACAAATACTTTCAAATGTCGGAATAAAGGGCCTTGCTCTCACATGGTTATCTTCCTACCTCTCTCGAAGGCCCTTCACAGTCTCCTACTCAGATCAGATCTCTTCTCCTCATGCTTTGTCCATTGGGGTTCCCCAAGGCTCTGTCCTTGGTCCCCTCCTCTTTTCCATCTACATGCATGGTCTTGGTGATTTAATCAACTCATTCGGGTTTCAATACCACCTCTATGCAGACGATACACAACTGTACCTCTCTGCCCCAGACCTTAACTCCCTCCTTAAAACGTGTTCCTGACTGCTTGTCTGCTATATCCTCCTTCATGTCCTCTCGCTTCCTAAAACTTAATATGAGTAAAACAGAACTAATAGTTTTTCCACCATCTCTGTCCACCTCCCTGCGTGAAGTAACAATAAATGTTAATAACACTCCCATAACTTCAGTTCCCAAAGCTCGGTGCTTGGGGGTGATATTCGACTCATCTCTCTCTTTTATTCCACATGTTCACTCCATAACCAGCTCCTGCCATCTCCAACTCAAAAACATATCTCGCATCCGTCCCTTTCTCACTCAAGACACAACTAAAATGTTAATACATGCTTTCATAATTTCTCGTCTGGACTACTTCAACATACTACTTTGTGGACTACCGTCTAACAAACTGGCCCCGCTCCAGTCGGTACTGAACTCAGCTGCTCGTCTCATTCATCTTTCTTCTCGATCTTCCTCTGCCGACCCTCTTTGTCAAGCTCTTCACTGGCTGCAAATTAACTAGAGGATTCAGTTCAAACTCCTAACCCTAACCTACAAAGCTCTCCACAATCTCTCCCCCTGGTACATATCCTCACTAATCTCCAGATACAAACCCAATCTCAATCTCAAATCGGCACATGATCTTCTGTTGTCCTCCTCTAGAATCAACTCCTCACATTCACGTTTACAAGACTTTGCATGCGCTTCACCCCTCCTCTGGAATGCCCTCCCACAACACATCCGTCACTCGCCAACCTTTGTTACTTTTAAACGCTCTCTAAAAACACACTTGTTCCGAGAAGCATATGCACTACCTTAGGCCACTTCCCTTTGTACTAAGACCAAATTGCACTCCTACTAGGTATCCTAAAACACAAACCCTCTATATATTTGCTGAATACTACCCCTCCTCCTGTTTCCCCACCCCCCCATTCCCTTTAGATTGTAAGCTCGCAAGGGCAGGGCTCTCTCCCCCTTTTGTGTCTTGGTAACCATTATACATTTTATTCATCATGTTAATTTTATCACTGTCATTGCCAATTCTATAATTTATTATTTTGTATCATTCTTCGTATTTTGTCACTAATTATGTATCTTGTATATTGGTGTACACCATTGTCTGTATTATTATGTACCCCATGTTTGTTTCTTACTTTGTGCAGCGCCACGGAATATGTTGGCGCTTTATAAATCAATAATAATAATAATAATCCTCAATGACTCCTGCGCAAAGTACTTCGATTGTTTGAACACGTTCACGTTCGTCATGTGCCATCCGATGTTCCTGCCGACAGGTAGATGAATCGTACAAAGTTTGTCGTCCAGGGACATCGTTGTGATCCATCTTCCTGCGTCGTTAGGTGAAAATTCAGCTTAAGCAGGTTTTAGTTGTCTCTCTCAGCATGGAAGCTTTTTTCATATTCCAACACTTTTTCTCAAAAGCTAAATATTTAATTTACTTTAACAGTTCAACATGCAGGCAGAAGCTTTTGGGGATATCTGCAATAATGTAACTTGTGTCTTTTTTTCTCTGGGTGCCTTAGAACATGGTGCCTTACATCAGTATGTTTTTTTTTCCCCTTGGGTTGACTCACTCTTTCTGCACAAGTGCAACCTTGGTTCTCTACAAAGCTTTCTGCTGGATCTCTCTGTTTCTGATCCAAGTCTGCTAACACTCTTTGGCAAGTAACCTCTTGATTTAAATGTGGTGCTGCACATACTCTTTTTTTAGTTAACTGGTTTGCGTGTAGTTAAAACTACTCCACACTTATTGCTGTTTAAGCCGTATGCACAGTAGTTTTAACACTGTCTGATCCCGAGCATGGGACACGATAGCTTTTCCCCACCGGAACAGATCTCTGCTGTCTAAAGACAGCAGAGCTCCTTAACTCGGTCAGGAGCCATTTTCATTGGCTTCTTACCTCCTGATCATTGTAAGCCAATCACAGTGATCAAGAAGGGTAAAAAGAGAAAAAACCCTCTGGTCCTTAAAGGGACCGAAGGCTCTGGTCCCAAAAGCAGTTAAGGAAAGTGTTGAAGTTTATTATTTTCTGCTGGTTGGGCTAATTGGTCCACCCGGGTGTCTAAACCAATGGTCTCTGGTAGACTTTTTTATCATCTTCAGCCCAGTCAGCCTCCACAGATCCACTCAACTTACATCTGCATGTGTGCTAGAACAATTTTACACTTGAAATGTATTATTCTTTCTAAATAATATATGACTCTTTTTAAGGCATTTCATCGGACTTGGCTAAGACACTTTTATACATAAGAATCCCATTGCTGTAGCAATGGCAGGTCTTGTGACTATAGTAATATAAAGCAGTTATTTCTGTATTAAGAGTTGTTTGATATTAAATTACTTTGATTAGTAATTTATTTAGAGTAATTCGTTTACATGGGTGAGTTAATAAATTTTGCTTTATTCAGCTCAAAAGTTTAAAGAGGAACGTCAACCTAAACAAACATACTGTCAGTAAGTTACATTAGTTATGTTAATTAAAATAGATAGGTAATATAATCTCTTACCCACCCTGTTGTAAAAGAACAGGCAAATGTTTGTGATTTCATGAGGGCAGCCAAATTTTTGGTTGAAAGGAGGTGACAGAGCATGAGACACAGTTCCAACTGTCCTGTGTCCTGATCACCCCTCCCAGTTACTAGGCAATGAGAACAACAACATCAGAAATCCCATCATGCTTTGCACAGCATCAGGGTAAAAATGCCCGGGCAGTTTGATGGAGCGGAGATTAGCTTCTCACCAGCTAAAAATTAGGCTTGGGTATGGAAAACAAAGTTCTGATGCTGTGAAACTGTTAAAGAGACACTGAAGCGGAAAAAAAATATGGTATAATGAATTGGTTGTGTAGTACGGATAATTACTAGAAGATTAATAGCAAAAATTCTCATATTTTTATTTTCAGTTATACAGCTTTTTTTTTTATAACATCGCATCATTCTCTAATATTTGCATTTTACAAACTACTCAGCATTTAAAATGTTTTTTTACAGAACAAGCAGTGAACTTTTGACCTGTCCTGAACTGTTCTCTGCAAAAGAAAAAAACAATACAGTTAAGATAACAGCCTTCAGAACACAGAGTGTGTCTGCAACTTTGAAAGTCATAGAGCTCAATGGTAATTTGCATAGATAACACATTTTAATGAGTTTCTTAACTTTTCCTGTACTGGAAACAAATATTAGACTTTTGTCTCTGTTCCTAATGTTTTATTTCTTAGCTGTACTACACATACAAATCATTATATCATAATTTTTTTTTCCGCTTCAGTGTCTCTTTAAAGAAACACCAAGCCTTTTCATTGCTGCTGAATAGATTTTTAGTCTGGAGGTTCACTTTAACCTCTCTTTGGTTTAACCAAAGTCTTTTATGACTTTGGTTAAGAAGGAAACTGCCATCTTCTCTCTACATCTGTATGCAATGGTTATGTCATATAAAGTGTTCTATCTCAGAGTCCTTCTAGAACTTGGTGTAGTTTTCTTCGACTCCTTCTTTGCTCAAAGCATTCTAGCAAAGCAGATGCGCAAACAGATCCACCTATTAGTCAATTTTGTGGGTTACATGCAGTGATTCCACTTTACTACTTGTAAAGTTGTCCTTATCAGAGCATTATAATTGATTTTCATACTCAATGCTTATCAGCTTTTTACAGGCCATATACAGTATATCCTATTCTGGAATTTGTTCACTAAGTCTAGCCTTTGTGTATTGTCAAATTTCCATGCCATAGTTGTTCTATATAGATATCATCTGGTAATTCACTGTGTAAGAAAGCTTTGTGCAGCAAATGTCTCATCATAGTCCACTACATACATTTTTAAATAGTCTTTTGCTACTAGTCTTGCTTTGTACCACTCAACTGCCCCATCCGGGCTATAGTTGACTTACAAGCATTAGCTTTTCTTCATACTGGTAGTTCTGAGAGGCTGCTTCCAGATTTGGTTAATAAAGATAATCTTTTTTTCAGCTCTGGCTTCCCCTTTTTTATAGTTAAAGCTCATTTTTTTTTTAGATGTAGGTTTACTTTAAACGGAACCAACAGTATTGCTTGAACAATGGACAACTGCCAAATTTGCTGAGATTTTTGCCAATGAAATTGACCAATAATTAGTGAAATTTGGTAGGTTTTGCTCTAGCATATGAACATTTTCATAGGAAAATTGCAGATGGGCATGCTTAGCAGCTGCGCATTGTATAATCACTCTGAATTCTGTGATATTCTAACAATAGAACTGTTTAATGTAAAATACACTAAAGTTCTTTCAATAAAATGACAATAGAGGGAGGAAGCCTACAAAGCTAGCTAAGTGCTTAGGAATCAACTGTGACCCTAACTGCGGGAAAGTGCTGACACATTGAACAAATAAAAAGGACTCTTCAATATTATCCATAAATTGCTAAACAACACCACTGCAAAAGGGGATAATTAACTTCTATTCCAGTTCCAAAATACAACAGTATTTTATGCTTTGCATGTTTGTCTGCTTGTTATCTTATTTCAGCTCTCATGAGGTTACAGTAAGATTTATAGTCAACCAATATTTGCAGAGAAACAATTCATGTGAATAGAGCATTTATCTAGACACCAATTAATATCCAGCAGAGTAAAACTCCATACAATACAATTAATATGAATATATAGGCCGAGTCGCATCTTGCTAGTCTGGTTATTATCATTTGCTAGAACTCTAGACTTTTTAATGTTTAAACATTTGTGTGTTTTTTAAATATAGATATGATTGAAAACTGTTTAGAGCCTGTCTCAAGGCATTGAACTAAATATAACAGGATATAATACCTTTCTAAACAGAGTGCCCGAATATCAGCTATATTTGGTGGAAATTGCTTCTACAGCTAAAAATCCTTAAAAAAACCCGGGTCTTATGACTTGAAACAGCTATATTGAAGATGTTAAAGTGCATCTCCAGCTTGCAAGTTAAAATCCAGCAGCCTATAAAGGAAAGTTATAGTTACCTGCGATGCCTTCTCCCTCAAAGCCGTCCCAAAGACCCCAAATCACCCAACTTACGGCGCATTGCCCCGCCTCCTTTCTCTACCCAGAGAAAAACCCCAAGATGTTTACTGCAGTAAACTCCAGTAAACACCTTGGTGTTTTTCTTCGAGTAGGCAAGGCCGTGGGTCGGAAGCTGGGTGATGCGGGGTCTTTGAACGGCTTCGAGGGAGAGCAGGTAACTATAATTTTCTTTTACAGGAAGGCTGCTGGATTTTAACTTGCAGGCTGGAGATCCGCTTTAATAACAGCACTGGTAAATTGGGGACCGGCTGTTTGTCTTGCATTACCATGGTGTTCTGAGGTGTACGAGAGGAATCGGTGTGGGAGACTTGGGCGCAGGATATAGCCGGTATATGGCTGATCCTGCTGCTGCACAAGTCCTGGCCGTGTTAAATACTATTCCCCCTCCAGGCCGCCATGGATGGTGGGGAATGAAATAATTTGGCTTCCAGCAATTGCTGGAAGACGAACTAGCCCCAGTTCACATTAGCGTTTGCCAACGGAACCAGCCGTACTGTTCCGTGGTCCGTCCCGCCTGAGCGGACAAAAAAATGCTGCAGGACCCAATTTTCCGGACCGTTTTGCTCAGCGGAACAGACACGGAAGGTTTTGCAGCTACATAGAAACAAATAGAAAAGTGACAGTTTACAGCACACTGGCTGTAAAAACTGACAGTTTTTCCTGATCCTGATGGCCGAATCCTTATGGCCAGCTCCGCAGAAAACTGCTAATGTGAACCGGGCCTTATTGTGTTTTAAAAGTATCTTCAGCGCCGTCTTCTGACGGCACCGAAGTTACTCCCTGTGCACCCAAGTCTTCTGCGCTGGATTTACTGTGTTCGGTTCTGAGTGCCCCCACTGGGAAGAGCCATAGCCTGAACTCTCTGACCACATTATAACGTGCAGCAATTGAGGTTTGTGTTTCTGGAAGTAAAAAAAAAGATCCAGGCCAGGTTTATTTAACCACTTAATCCTATCTGGATGGATATGTCCGTCCAGATAGGCTGTACTGCTGCCGATGTGTGGTGTGCACAATCGTGCACACTCCTGCCACCTTCCACTTGTCTGGATATTAATGAATCAATATAAATTCATTGATCTAAGTCCCTGTAGGAAAGACAGACACCGTCAACGAGACGGCTCCGTCGTTCACAAATCCCCTTCTGCCCATCCACTCATTACCTCGCTTTGCGGAGGAATTTTCCACATGCAGAAGTGATCTGCGAGGGCATCTTGTGGCCAAATAGTAAAATTACATCTGGAATTAAAAATTTCCAGATAATGAAATTTTTTTACTTTTAAAATTAGCCCCTTACCTCCCATAGGTACACATCATTTTTTGGGAGAAAAATTAGAAAAAAATCCAATAAAAAAAATTACATAAATCGTTACCTTAGGGACTGAATTTTTTTAATATGTATGAAGTAAAGTATATTACTTTTATCTTTTAAATTATGGGCTTGTAATAAGTGATCGACGCAAAACTGAAAAAAATGCACCTTTATTTCCAAATAAAATATCGGCGTCATACATTGTGATAGTGACATAATTTAAATGGTTTAATAACCGGGACAAATGGGAAAATAAAATACATGCTTTTTAATTACAGTAGCATGTATTATTTTAAAACTATTATGGCCAAAAACTGAGAAATAATGATTTCTTTCTTAATCTTCTTGTTAAAATCGATTTTATAATAAAATAATTCTTAGCAAAATGCACCACCTAAAGAAATCCTAAATGGTGGTGGAAAAAACAAGATATAGATCATTTAATTGTGATAAGTAGTGATAAAGTTATTGGTGAATGAATGGGAGGTGAAAGTTGCTCGGATGCATAAGGTGAAACAACACTGAAAGCTGAAGTGGTTAAACTGATTAATTTGACATCAGTTAATCAAGTAGTCTTCAGACTAAAAAAGTGCCAAGGGTTCTGTAAACATAAAATAAAAGTCATACAGAGGCTCACAGAATTTCACACCTCGTATAACCAAATTATGTCTCCACAGAAGAGCACTGTTCTCTGTAGAAATGTCAGGACACAAGGCTGTGAGGATCTGTGCGGGTCCACTGATTTGTGTAGTGTTTCTGACAGGGGCGTTTCTATGGTCCTTGGAGATCGGGGGCACCTGTGGGCACAAGGTGGGGGGTGTATGCGGCGCGCGCAGCGTGGCCATACAGTGACTGGGCGTTGCCATGGGTGGGGCCAAATTTACATGAACTTAGCAGCGGTGTAAGCTACAGATAACAGGCCATCAAAATATTGGATGGAGCCCTATGTCCTTTATTTAGATAATTTACAATCAGTATAGGCATAGATCAAAGATGTATACGCACATACAATTTTGATTGATCAATCACTGACCAATTTTACCACCCCCATGCAGTAAGTGGGCCAACAGACAATGAATTTGATGAAGAGCTAAAATTGGCTAATCAAAATCGTATGTGTGTACCAGGCTTTACAGTTAATACTGTACATACTGAGCAGGGATCAGCACACACTGCAGCTAGTTTACTATCAGTACATACACAGAGTAACAGCTTATACTGTGCATACTGTAGGCAGCAGAGATCAGCACACTGTAGCTAGTTTACTATCAGTACAGGCACAGAGTAACAGCTTATACTGTACATACTGGAGGCAGCAGAGATCAGCACACACTGCAGCTAGTTTACTATCATTGCAGGTACAGAGTAACAGCTTATACAGTACATACTGGACGTAGCAAAGATCAGCACACTCTGCAGCTAGTTTACTATCAATACAGGGACACAGTAACAGCTTATACTGTACATACTGGAGTTAGCAACGATTGACTCACACTGCAGCTAGTTTACTATCAGTACAGGCACCCGCCAGTCAGTCAGCGCTCCTGGGCACAATGTGGGCTGCAGACTGCAGAGCCGCATCCTCCCCACCTCCCCAGACTGCTCCATGGTGCCCGCAGCCCTCCTCTCAGTGAATTTGTGTTAGCTGCACGCTCCTTCTCCCCATCAGCCCCAGCAATACCGCGCCACATTCAAAACTTGCTGAGAGGCACATGGCCGAGTGATGGAAGTGACAAGGAGAAGGGGCAGAGCGGAATGGCACTATGGTACTGGCCACTGTGGCAAGGAGGTGGAGCAGAGAGCGGTGGCGTCATAGCAACAGATGCTGCCGCTTCCTTTCGGGGATACAAGTGCCCCACATCACTGTCCAGAGGTTTGTGGCACAGTGGGCGGGATCCGTAGCACATGACTCGGATCTTTAGCCCTAGCGATGTGCCTGGTTTCTGATGAAGTGAATTACACCATTATCTAGGGTCACGGGGAGCAAGGAAGCTATGAGCAGGGCATACAATGGCTGATCAAGCAGGGAATAGAGTGTCTGGGTGCTGCTCATTATTAGTCAGTGGGAGTAGCGGGGAGTCCTTCCCTGCTACTACTTATCTGTGGTGATCATTTCATTATTATTCAGCATTTACAGCAGTATGGTGTATATTCAGTATGAATTTCTAGAAACACTAGGTTGCATTGTGCAGGTCTATAACTATAGTTTTATTTTATGAGGAGGAATAAATGCTGCCAACTGATATATTATTTAAATATCATACACTTTCAAAAAATGAATTACTTATAAAACTGTTTGATCAATACATTTCAGCATGGTAACTGAAATTAAGCGAATCACAGCTGATTGGGCACCCCAGAGCAGCAATGCTATGCTGCGCGGTGCGCATAGCGGTAATTCGGGGCCCTGGCGGCTGCCAGACTCTGAATTACATCTCCCTCCGAGTTGCGACAACTTGGAGGGGGAATAGTATTTAACGTCGCCTCGGAGTTTAGCGGCAGCGGCAGCGCCGGTGAGAGCCGTCATTCAGCTCTCACCGCGCCGAAATGAATGGCTCCGAATTAATATGCACCCGAAATTAAGTATACGCTGTACAATTTGTGGAGGTAGATCAGGTAAACATCAATAATTTCTGAATGTTGATTGTTAATTTGGTGAGCCCCCTTGAACCAATAGATATCAGACAAGAAATCTTGTGTAACATTGATTGCACAGCCACACTCTTTGTACATTTATGTAGTACAAAGCTATGACAATGTAGATTGCATAACACTCCATGCATGACCGCCTTACCCCAACAACATCAATCTTCTAAGGGACAGATATGCTACATCAATGTCTGATCCATATGCTTATTCAATATGCAATCCACATGTTTTTTTTGAAAAATTTATTTTTCAAAAATTGTAATAGGTTCTCATTATAATAAATAATTTCACTAAATTCAACATCGAATTTATTAAAAATATCTAGAGGTCCATTCACACATGATTAACCAATATTACCACTTGGCATGATTATAAATACTATGAACAGATTGTGTACGTAAGCTCTCATACTACATGGAGGTAGTAACATTGGCCAACCATTAGCAAATCAAAATTACATGTGCGCACCAGACTTTACAGTGTATGCCATTGCCAATATCAAGGGATGCCAGATGAAGACACAAACCGAAATCAACACTCAACGGAGATTCCAATCCTATTTTGTTTACCTAATTGTTTTTGGATATTTTATCCTCTTAATAATGTTAGAAATACAAGTTGCTTCAAATGTTTCTGCACTCTCTCTACCACCAAGTATCAGACACAGGTTTGATCTTCTGTGCTTACTGTTATATTCCAGCCCAGAACATGTAGCTGCCAGACATGTCAAATAGATCCAGGGCCACGAAGGTATACCCCACAGAGCTGGTACTATTACAACTAAGTAATACCTTCAGAAACCTATGGCAAATAAATGGATCACAAGAAACCTTTGGGAAAGGAAAAGGTTTCAGGAGCCTTTGGGAAATAAAAGGGTCATGGGAAACAGAATCCTATAACAAGCTATAAAGCAAACCTATACTTAACACATTCTTCAAACAAATGTAATGCTACAGGCCTGATTTACTAAAGCCACAGCATTGCAATATGTATTCCATCAGGACAGCGTGCCTTTTTGTGGCTACGGTAAACAGATTAGAGTTTTTGCTTCCAGAGGCAGACAATGCAAAGTTAATGCAAATCATACGCTAGTTGGAATTGGGCCGATCACATGCAGTTTTTATGCACTGCAAATATTTACTGGCTCAAATTCAAGCTGCATATAATTTTTTTCTTTAACCATTTCAGTGCCAGCGGTCTGTGCCCCCTTACGGACCAGAGACCGCTGGTACAGAAATGGAGGAATCACCGTCACCAACACACTCGGGAACCTGGGCCACCCACTCTGCCGTCTCTATGATGGCAGAGTTCCTGTGAGTCGGTCAGGAGCCGCTTTCATTGGCTCTCGACCCTGCCTATCAATGTAAGCCAATGGGAGCAGCTTACGTTGATAGACAGAGTCAGGCTCCTGACCCTCACAGGGCTCTGCCATCATAGAGATCAACAGCGGATGCGCACAGCGGCGGCTGATTGAAATCTACGCCCTGCCAGCCAGGTAACCACTAAAACAGGGTGTAGATTTCAATCAGCTCGGTGCTAAAGTAGTTAATCAATAAAATAAATAAATATGAACATAATACTCATTTATGCTTGCAAGGATGTGTTATAAAGAGCTTGTCGTGGTTACATTTATTTATTTTATTTATAAAGCTCCAACATATTATGCATTAGTTAAGGTTACAGACTATATTTAGAGGTGACATACAGCAAAAAGACAATACATGAATACAAGAAAGACCAGATCACGCAGCACAGTATGAGTACAAGGTAATGCTTAGTCAGTCACTGGATGGGAGCATGGAGATTAGGCAAGTCGAGTTCACTCAGATCCATAGGATGGGTGTACAGAAATGGAGGTTCATGAACGGGTAGGAGACATAAGGAGGAGGTCCCTGCCAGAAGACTTACAATTTAGAGGGAGAGGTAGGGACATGAAAGGTAGAGGACAAGAGTTCAGCTGCCGTGGGGGTGGGGGGGAGGCCAGAGTGAAAAGGTGAGTTTTGAGGGCCTTCTTGAAGATGTTAAAGGAGGGGGAAAAAGCTCATGGGGGAGGTAGAGAGTTCCATAGTGTTAGAGCAGCTCTTGAGAAGTCCTGGAGGCGTGCATGGGATTGGGTGATGTGGGGGCAATCAGGCAAAGTTCATTGGAGGAGCGGAGTGAGTGGCTAGGTGTGTACCTCTGAGTAAGATTGGAAATGTAGGTTCGGCAGGTTTTGTGGACAGATTTGTAGGCCAGACACAGTATCTTGAATCTGATTCTGGACTGGATAGGAAGCCAGTGGAAGGATTCACAGGGGGAGCTGCTGTGGTAGAGGTATGGGAGGAGTGGAATAATTTTATGATAATTGAGTATTGAATAAACATTTTTGCAGGGTCAGATCTACCATAACGCACCGTAGGCACATGCCTATAGGTGCCTGATGATGGAACGGCAGCTCACTATCCTCCTCAAGTGCCTCCCTCCCTCCTTCTATATGCAGAGTCCCAAAAGGAGTGTAAATTAGAGGTTACTCACCTGGGTCTCTGCATTTCAACTGACCAGATCTCCTTACAGTCGAGGGCAGCGCTAGCTACCTAATACTTGGTGATGCTTCTAGCTACTTAATACCAAGGATAGCTCTGGCTAGTGGCTACCTAATACTAAAGCTACAAACACACATGGCACAACTGTCCCCTGTTGCATGCAGCCAAGAGACCAGGGACCGACATCTCCCTGGCAGCGACAGCTATCCCCACGTCTCGCCAGAAAGGCAGGGACGCGACAGAAGCTGTCTGTGAAGGGAGCATCCTCCGGCCGGATGCTCCATTCACTTGCGTTTGTCTCCTGTCGCTAGTCCGCATACACACGCAGTATGCGTGGTGGACTAGCGACAGTTGCGGAGACAGAACTTGCTGGCAATTGTAATTTTCAATCGCACGGCAACTTCACTATCCGGCGACAGTTCATGGCGCGCGTCATACACATGGGGTAACTGTCGCTCAGACATGCGCATGCACGTGTTTGTGGTGACAGTTGTGCCCCATGCGTATGGGCCTTAAGAGGTACCTGTAGCTACCTACAGGGATGCTCGGATGTGCCTCATCCACGAATTCGGCAATCCGCGTGGTTGCAAAAAAAAATCTGCATTCGGCCCCGCCGCATGCGGATTTTCATCCGCGTCCACGCAACCACGCGGATTTTCTGCCGTGAATGGCGTAATCACGCGTGGATTCCCGCCCGGAGGCGGATTTTCTTTTAACGTTAATAACAAAGCCCCCATACATGCTACAATGCCCCAAATTGCATGGATTATCGAGAAAATAAGGGGCAACATAACTTCAACATAAACAATTCCCCCAATTTTTTTTTTTTTTTAATGGCTTTTAAAGTCAAATCACCACTGTAAATGGGGCTATTAATTGGTAATATGTGGTTTTAAAAAGGGATATACGCGTTAAGCAATCAAAGAGGTGAAGGCGAGTTCCAATGGCACTTGGCGGCGAAGGTACCGCTGGAGGAGGATGAGTGGCTGACGCCAAAATGGCCCCAGAGAGGTTTTTGTAATTTTTTTTTCTTTTTCTTTTTTTTTTTTTGCAGCAATTAGCAATGACATCGCAGCAGAGTTGTCAGTGGACACGGGCAGTGTGAACGCAGAGTGCAGTGGTGGTAGCGACTGAGTCAGGAGAAGGACTATGCGGGTGGTCAGCACAGGACCACGGCAACATACTGGTAGTAGTAGTAGCAGCACAGCGTCATAGTGCTGGCCAAAAAATTAAATGCACCCGGTGACCCGGGCAGTGTGAACGCAGACAGAGTACATTGGTGGAAGCGAGTGAGTCAGGAGGAGGAGGACAATGCGGGCGGTCAATTCAGCAGCACAGAAGGACCATGGCAACATACTGGTGGTAGTAGTAGTAGCACAGTGTCATAGTGCTGGCCCAAAAATTAAATGCACCCGGTGACCCGGGCAGTGATAACGCAGACAGAGTACATTGGTGGTACCGTGGTAGTGACTGAGTCAGGAGGAGGAGGAGGACAAAGCGGGCGTTCAGTTCAGCAGCAGCAGCAGCTCAGAAGGACCATGGCAACATACTGGTGGTAGTAGTAGCAGCACAGCGTCAAAGTGCTGGCCAAAAAATTAAATGCACCCGGTGACCCGGGCAGTGATAACGCAGACAGAGTGCATTGGTGGAAGCGACTGAGTCAGGAGGAGGAGGACAATGCGGGCGGTCAGTTCAGCAGCAGCAGCACAGAAGGACCATGCCAACATACTGGTGGTAGTAGTAGCAGCACAGCGTCATAGTGCTGGCCAAAAAATTAAATGCACCCGCTGACCCGGGCAGTGATAACGCAGAAAGAGTACATTGGTGGAAGCCACTGAGTCAGGAGGAGGAGGACAATGCGGGCGGTCAGTTCAGCAGCAGCAGCACAGAAGGACCATGGCAACATACTGGAGGTAGTAGTAGCAGCACAGCGTCATAGT
Source organism: Hyperolius riggenbachi (assembly GCF_040937935.1). Classification (NCBI taxonomy): domain Eukaryota; kingdom Metazoa; phylum Chordata; class Amphibia; order Anura; family Hyperoliidae; genus Hyperolius; species Hyperolius riggenbachi. Next base: position 147,050,167 of record NC_090649.1, read on the forward strand.
GCTGGCCAAAAAATTAAATGCACCCGGTGATCCGGGCAGTGATAACGCAGAGAGAGTGCATTGGTGGAAGCGACTGAGTCAGGAGGAGGAGGACAATGCGGGCGGTCAATTCAGCAGCACAGAAGGACCATGGCAACATACTGGTGGTAGTAGTAGTAGCACAGTGTCATAGTGCTGGCCCAAAAATTAAATGCACCCGGTGACCCGGGCAGTGATAACGCAGACAGAGTACATTGGTGGTACCATGGTAGCGACTGAGTCAGGAGGAGGAGGAGGACAAAGCGGGCGTTCAGTTCAGCAGCAGCAGCAGCACAGAAGGACCATGGCAACATACTGGTGGTAGTAGTAGCAGCACAGCGTCATAGTGCTGGCCAAAAAATTAAATGCACCCGGTGACCCGGGCAGTGATAACGCAGACAGAGTGCATTGGTGGAAGCGACTGAGTCAGGAGGAGGAGGACAATGCGGGCGGTCAGTTCAGCAGCACAGAAGGACCATGGCAACATACTGGTGGTAGTACTAGTAGCACAGCGTCATAGTGCTGGCCAAAAAATTAAATGCACCCAGTGACCCGGGCAGTGTGAACGCAGAGTGTAGTAGCGACTGAGTCAGGAGGACAAAGCGGGCGGTCAGTTCAGCAGCTCAGAAGGAGGACCATGACAACTTACTGGTAGTAGTACCATAACACCAAAAAATTAACCAAGGTAGGCACTAGGCAGGTAGTAACTGTCTTTATAAAGGCAGGCATAGTTAACAACAGCACATGCAGCAGCCACTTCATGTCCCCCTGTGTCCGACAATAGGGGCCAGGATCTCACCTTCCACCCAAGCCTGGTTGATTTTCAGGAAGGTGAGTTTGTCCACAGAGGCGTGGGAGAGCCGAGAGCGCTTCTCTGTGACCACGCCACCGGCCGCACTAAAGCATCTCTCTGAGAGGACACTGGAAGGAGGGTAGGATAGGAGTTCCAGGGCGTACTGGGAAAGCTCGCTCCAGATGTCCAGTCTCTTGACCCAGTACTCCAAGGGGTCCACGGGGCTGTCGGTGTCATTGAGCCCGCTGGATGACCCCATATAGTCAGACACCATGGTGGTCAGTCGTTGCTTGTGCTGGTTGGTGGTGGATGCTGTGGCGGGCACCTCTGTTCTGGGCTGCTGCACTGCATACAGGCTCTTGCTTAGGCTCTTCAGGTCTCCGGGGTGCCAGTTGCTGCTGCTGCTGCTGGTGCTGGTGGTTGTTGTTGTGCTGCTAGTGGCAATGGCAGGCACCTCTTACTGGCTTGGCAGAGCACTTACAGTGGGGGTGGAAGGCTGGGGGAATGCTTCCAGTAGTCTGCGCACAAGGGCCTCCTTCAACTCCCTTGTGCGTTGTTCGGTGGTGGATGGCGTCATTAAGTCTCCCAGCTTCCCCTTTAGACGGGGATCAAGCATCAAGGTAATCCAGATGTCCTCCCTTGAACGCATCTGGATCACCCGGGGGTCCCTGCGAAGGCAGCGCAACATGTGCACAGCCATGGGAAACAAGTGGGCCCTGCCAGCAGGATCTTCCTGGTCCTCGCCATTGTCCCATAACGCATGCCTGTCCTCTTCCTGTGCCATGTCGTTGTCCTCCTCAAACCGCCATCCACGTACAACGCCTGCTGCACTCTGCTCCTCCTCCTCCTCCTCATTCAGGTTAGGGACCTCCAACTCTTCCACTACCTGCTGTGAGCCCTCCTCTGAGCTGGACTGTGCTGCCATCTGCTCCTGTTCTTCCAACTGCCTCAGGGCTTCATCCCCACGCTCAATTAAATTGTCCATTGCCTGCTCCAGTAGACAAACCAAGGGCACCCACTGGTACACAGAGGCCCGCTCCTCACTGACCATCTTGGTTGCCTCCAGGAAGGGACTCAGCACCAGGCATACTTGCTGCATCAGTGTCCACTGAGTGGCAGTAATCATGGGGACTTGCTGGTTGCTGGGGACACTTGGGTCTAGCATGTAGGCCCTAAGAGCCAGCCTGTGCTGACACAGCCGCTCCAACATGGCCAGAGTCGAATTCCAGCGAACTGGCATGTCGATGATCAGCCGGTGTTGTGGCCTTCCATACTGCTGCTGTAAGGTGGACAAGAGTGCAGAGGCAGTGGCTGACAGGCGGAAAAAGCGTACCACCGCCCGGGCATCCTGCAGCAGCTCGCTCATCCCCTGGTAGGTGCGCAAGAAGCGCTGCACCACAAGATTGAGCACGTGGGCCAAGCAGGGGATGTGCTGGAGGTTTCCCTGCTGCACTGCTGCCACCAGGTTGGCCCTGTTATCGGCTGCCACATACCCCACTTCCAGGCCTCTGGGGGTCAGCCACCTCCGCTCCTGCTTCCTGAGGGAGGCCAGGACGTTGGTGGCCGTAAGCCTCTCCTTCCCCAGGGTCACCAATTTTAAAAGGGCTTGGCAGTGCTGAGGCTTGGCGCTGCTGCTGCCGAGGCGTGCTTGCTTTCCGGGTGCAGAGGGAGTGTCGTGACAGGACCCTTCTGCATCCCCCCTGATCCCGCATGGTGACACCACTAGCTGGGCTGATGCGCTCTTGTCCTCCCTCCCTTCCATCAGTGTCACCCAGTGGGCCGTAAAGGACAGGTAGCGACCTGTCCCAAATCTACTACTCCACGAGTCCATGGTCACGTGGACCCGCTTGCCCACAGAGTAGTCCAGGGAACGGGCCACGTTTTCCACCGCAAACTTGTGGAGTGCTGGGATCGCGCTCCTGCTGAAATAGTGGCGACTGGAGACTTGCCACTCGGGGATGCCAAATTGGAGCAGCGTCCGCATGGCACTCCCCTCCTGCACCAGGGAGTAGGGAAGCAGCTGTGATGCCATGGCCCGGGCCAGCAAGCCATTTAGTTTGCGGTTCGCCTGTGGCTTGGAGGCAGAGGCTTGGTCAGACCCTGAAAGGTGTCGCTCAGCAGGGTCTGACGACGCTGGGATGCAGGGGAGACAGAGGAGAGAGACGAACACTGGCTGCCAGCCTCAATGTCTGTGTCCTGAGTAGCCGAGGTGGAAGAGCGCTTGCGTGCTACTACTGCTGCTGCTGTGGGGGATTCACGACCTTGAGGGAGGGATGATGCTGCTGCGCTGGTGGGCCTTCTGCTCTCAGGAACCCCTGCCAGCAGTGCCTGCTTCCTCTTAAACTCCGCATACTCGCGGCAGTGGCGGCTTCTCAGGTGGCCCTGGAGGGATGAGGTACCCATCTTGCTCAGACTTTTCCCACGGCTCAATCTTTTGCTGCATAACCTGCACACCGCATACCTTTTGTCATCAGTACATTCCTCAAAGCAATCCCACACTGGTGACTTTAATTTACTGCGGCCCCCACTAGCAGAGGGTGCAGCGGAACAATGTGTGGTAGTAGTTGCCGGGGGTTGCATGGTGGTGATGCCGGCTGAAGCAGTGTCCTGTCTACTTCCTCCACGCCCACTGCTGCCGATGCCCCTGCCCTTGCCTGAAATATGGCGATATCCTTGCCTAGGCCGAGGTGACTCGTCATCCTGCTCTGACCATTCTTCCACGGACTCAGCAGGCTGCACATAGTTAGGGTCCACAACGTCGTCATCATCAGCAGCATCATCATAATCCAGCTCTTCCTGTGACTCCCCCGCCTCCTCTTCTGTCCCTACATCCCCAGACACAGACCCCTCTTCTTCATCACCAGAACTCAACAACGCTTGTGATTGTGGCCCGATCTCAATCTCTGCCACATCAGTCCCCAGTAAGTCCTGAGCTTCTTGCATCAGCAGGTTCCCAGATGCCGGACGGAGGGACAGAACGCTGTCATCCTGGGAGGGCTGCTGACCAGTGGGTGCTGGGGTGGATGTCACAACAAGCGTGGGACGTTGGCTGCTGCTGCTGCTGCTGCTTGGAGTGGTGCCCACAGTAGAGGTCTGGGAGGAAGTCATGATGTCCACGAGTACGTCAGGTTCCATTTGCTCAACCACCACACGGGGACCAGAAACTTTAAAATATTTGGACAATGGCGTACGCTGACTCGGCCCAGGCTTTGCTGCCCCCCTTTCTGCTGCATCACGACCACGTACAGCTGGGCGTCCTCTCCCTGGACGTGGAGCAATCCCAGAAGTGGCTGAGGCAATTGAACTCCCTTTCCTCTCACCCCGCGAAACCCTGCCAGACATGTTGCTAGTAATGAATCACTGGATGCAGTGGGCACAGTACAAGGTCACTGAAGGATGCAGTGGGCACAGCAGTGGGCACTGGATATACAACTAGGTCACTGAAGGATGCAGTGGGCACAGTACAAGGTCACTGAAGGATGCAGTGGGCACAGCAGTGGGCACTGGATATACAACTAGGTCACTGAAGGATGCAGTGGGCACAGTACAAGGTCACTGAAGGATGCAGTGGGCACAGTACAAGGTCACTGAAGGATGCAATGGGCACAGCAGTTGGCACTGGATATACAACTAGGTCACTGAAGGATGCAGTGGGCACAGTAAAAGGTCACTGAAGGATGCAGTGGGCACAGAAGTGGGCACTGGATATACAACTAGGTCACTGAAGGATGCAGTGGGCACAGTACAAGGTCACTGAAGGATGCAGTGGGCACAACAGTGGGCACTGGATATACAACTAGGTCACTGAAGGATGCAGTGGGCACACAAGGATGTCACACTGTGTAATGAGATGCTTATATGCCAGCGAGCGAGCAGTGGGCACTGGGCACGGCACAAGGTCACTGACAGAATGAATGAACAGCGCTGGCAGAGAGTGGCGGCGCCGGCGGTGTGACTGGCTGTCTGCAAATAGTACAAGTGTATAACTGTCACTGGAATATACAAGTGAACACTGCAGCTGCACTAACCTGCCTGCCTGCACTACACACAGATAATCCCCACTCCCACTACACTGACTCCACTGCAGCACTGAACCTGCCTGCACTACACACAGTTAAATAATCACTAGACTCCCACACTCCCACTACACTACACTGACTACAACTAACTACAGCAATCACTCACTGACTAGCTAACTGTGTACAGTATAAGAGCAGTGTTAGCAAAAAAAACGCTTTGTTTTTAACACAATAAATGCACTTGCTCAAACAACAATGGCCTGGAGATAATCCTCTCAGCACCACAGTCTAGCAAGGACAGAGCTTTTCCATCATGGCCGCCGCTTTATATTCAGGAGGGGAGGGCATAGCTCCTCTCCTGTGATTGGTTGCTAGGGCCTGGCTGGGGCCCTCTGATTGGCCTGCAATGTGTCACTTCAGCATAGTTTGACGCATTTCCGCTAACCACGACTTCAGCGCCGGGTTTCACGAGCGTGAATGCGGATTTCACGCGAAGCCGAAGCAGATTTTCGTGGTTGAAAATCTATTCACGGCTTAGCGTGTCCGAGGCGGAATGCGTCAAAATGGTCGTGAATCCACGCGTAAGCGTGATCACGACCTGGTGGTGAGCACCACTGGCTACCTATGTCAGGCAAGGAAAGTAAGGGCTCATGAAGGGCAAAGTCTAGGGTGCCAGGACATCTGTGCCTATAGGCTCCTGAGATGTAAATCCGGGCCTGCATTTTTGTATGTACACAAAAAGCGATGCAGGGAATTGGATCATTCTTTTTTTTTTTTTAACTGCTATTTCTCTGTGATACATGCACATGTAGTGCGGATGGTGCAGCACACTTCTTTAGTATTTAATAAAATAAATGTTAACAAAATATATTTTCTCCTGTTCTTCCCCTGTACTAATACTTACTCTTCTGTACTCTTCCATCTTCTTATTGTATCTTTCCTTTTTCTTTCCTTTTTCCTGCTGTTTGTATTATTTTAGTTCTTCTTTTCTCATTTTTTTGGCTTGCTAGCAGCACATTACGCCACCATTTATATTTGTCACAGTGTATATTTAAATTTTTTCAAAGAATGGACTAGTAGGAATCACAGGGAAGGAATTCAAGCAATTGCCACTGGGACTTTCTGCACAAGATCCACTGAAACATTCATATAGGAATATTAGCTCTATTATGCCTAGACTGTCCCTCAAAACAAACTTTTTTTTGTTATTTGCTATTCTATGTTTTGAATGCCCATGCATGAAGTAGCCTTCCAGCTTTTAGTCTGATATACCACCACTAGAGAAGAATAACATTGCTGAACCTTACCTGGCTTCCTCTGCGGATCTTCCTATCACAGATATATTTTGTATCTCATTCTTTGTTGTTTATCTCTGGTGTTCATCTAGTAGCATAAAAATAATGTTTTGTGACCATGACCAGAAAATAACAGCTGTACAGTTCTATAACTTGTAAAAATGATTACATACTTCTCCTTGAAATCTCAAACACATGAGCACCACTAGTTTGGGCTTTTGAGTAGTGTCCAGCAGGTGTACTGGACAGCACTAGCGCTAAAATTGGCTTTGTACTATCATAGAAACATTACACTTAACATGGCCATACACTCACCGATTTTCTCATTCGATTCCTTGCAGATCTGATTAATCTGCTGAAAATCAATTCCACCAAATGTCAGATCCATCGATTTTTGATGAATTTTGACAAAAAAATTGATCAGAAGTATCAATCGACCAGGATGGAAAATTTAAAACAATCAAGGGCAGGGGAAGAGCGGAATCAATAGCCTATAGCAGTGTTTCTCAAACCTGTCCTCGTGACTCCCCAACAGTGCATGTTTTGCAGGTAACCTCACCTAGGCACAGGTGGGGTAATTAGTGTCTCAGCCAGGTGGATTCCATCCATGTAGCTCAGACACTAATTACCCCACCTGTTCATAGGGGAGGTTGCCTGCAAAACCTGCACCGTTGGGGAGTGTCGAGGACAGGTTTGAGAAACACTGGCCTATAGCTTTGCACTGCATCGAACAGTGCAACTCTGCAGCTCGATCAATTTTCAATATTTTCCCTGCTGGAATCTTTTGTAAATTGATGTGCAGTGTATAGTACAAATTGATTACTTATGAATCGATTCTTTTCAGAAAGGAATCTATGGTTTTGGAACATTGGGTGGAAATCTATAAGTGCATGGCCAGCTTAAGACAGTGGTGGAATTAGATTGTGAGCTCTTCTGAGGAACACTTAGTGACGTGACTAAGGACTCTGTAAAGTGAACTTTTTGTAAAGTGCAGAAGATGCTAGCACTATATAAATCCATAATAATAATTAATTATGGGTCTTTCTAACAAAAACAGTATGCAAAATGTATGCCATCCAGAGCTTAGTACAATTATTTTCCAGATTTTTAGAAAATGAAAGCTGTGTGTGTGATTTGCTGTTATGCCAACAGCTTGCCCCCTTTCCTCAAGTCTTCTGAATGCATGTTATTTAAATTTTGGCTGAACACTTTTAAAGTTTTAGTAACACATGAGAACATCCAACTTCATAGCACGCTTTGCTCCTTCCAATAATATTCACTTATCATCAATGTCCTTTAAGGTTCAATGAACCATGAAATAGTCTTTGTGAAAGTAACGCTACCAGCACCGAAACAAACATTCATTTTCACTCTCAGAAAGAACAACTTTTGTACAAATGAGGTTCATTTATTACATTCTATGTGTCTAGCATGAGTAAAGCTTTTCATTAGGAGAAGCAAAGGTACCTATATCCAAGTGAAAAGAGGTCTTAACCCATAAATGAGATGTTAGGAATGATTATATTGAAAATAATTAAATTACACATGGTGATTATTATCTGCCTCTTCTTAGAATAGATTAATTATTCTATTCCTTTTTATAAAGCCAAGGGTCTTTAAAACGTACATGAAATATTAAAATTCACATTGTCAGTTGGGCAACAGAAATCATAATAGAGTAACACAAATAAATGTTTAAAAGCTGAACTTCTGTGCCACATAATGTGGGTTTTGTTGGTTAGCCACACCACCTTCCCTTAAAACTGCCATATAGGTAGTTTACTTTTAGAAAAGTTCCTAAGGGGTCATGTAATATGTGAGCCAGTTGCGTCTAGCCCAGTATTAGTCATGAAAGAATCCGAAGACATAGCAGCAAAAGTTGTTCACTCCCCCACTCCTAACACAGGGTCTGACACTTTGGGCCAACCATCTGGGAGGGGCGTTCCCTCTTGCGGCGACCCGGAAGTGCAGCCACTGGTCTGCATTTAATCCCGCCGCCGTTCTAGCCACGATGTGCACACCCCACCTCAGAAGAAGCTTGGCATTTAGCCTAGCGAAACGGTCGTAAGGCCGTGCACCAGCGGCGCCCACAGCTGCCACCTCCCACCACCCAGGTACAGCAATTGGATCTATTTTATATATGATTCTCCTATGCACGCCAGTTTGCATTGCACATTGTTTTTTTGCACAGCAATGTTTTGTATAAGCCTCTGCATTTTAATCTGCTGCAATAAACTATAGTGCCAGACTTCCTTCTTTCTCTCCTATGGACTTTATCAAGTGATACCTTTAAAGACTAACTGTACAAGAGTTCTTTGCAAGCTTTGAAAACTTTGTTTCTTCTTCAGGCATGTTTCTGACTCGGAGCAGAAACATGGTTCTGATCCAGTTCACAAACATGGTTCTGATCCAGTTCTGTATCATGTTTGAAGAAGAAACTTAAAGTTTTGAAAGCTTGCAAAGAAATCTTGTACAATAAATCATTAAAGGGAACCAGAGATGAACGTTTCACACAAAATAAACATATTAATCAATTACTAGTAAAGAGTAAATGCTCTACCTGATAATTTCCCCGCTCTGGTGTGCCTTTTTGAGTGTTTCTTTATCCATTATTACTCCAAGAAAAATCCAATATGGCCGCTGGCTCATACACTTTCTGCTTCTGGGTTATGAGCTGTTCTGGATGCACTGTTCAAGGCTCTATGCAACTATAGACAAGAAGTGCTGCTACTGCAGCCTTTCATCTGAGTGCATTCAACTTCATTATTCTGGTATGCTGTGTGGCTGCCTGTGGGAAGTGTCTCTCGTAGTAATGAAACTGCACAGATAATGATGATGACTGCACACAGATCACAGATGAAATACTACAGCAGCCACACTTGTCTATTGTTTCAGAGCTTCTTCCTCAGCATGAGTAGCTCCTCCAACGTCATCAGAGCTCTCTGTGGTGCTGTGCATGCAAAGCAGCAAAGCTGAGCCAGGAGGGGGCAGGCATGGGCTTGAAAAGACTTTACAGAAGACTGACTCAGCTATAATGATTCCAGGTCAAACCTAGACTGAATGCTCAGTCTGGAATTCTTATCAGAGCTGTTAACAGGCATACTGAGAAAGGAAGGATGAAACAGAGAGCAGGGTAGGTGTTTAGTGTAATGTTCCCATTGATAAATTAGTAAATTACATGAGGGTTCTTCACCTCTGGTTCAACAACAACAACAACAACAAATAACATTTGTAAAGCGCTTTTCTCCCATGGGACTCAAAGCGCATAAGCATGGCTCCGACCATCGTGGTACAGAGGAAGAATTTTATAAGTCTGGAAATGCCAGGCTAAACAGGTGGCTTTTCAGTCTGGATTTGAATAGCTCCAGGGATGGTGCTGTCTTTACTGGGTGTGGCAGGGAGTTCCAAAGAGTAGGGGCAGCATGACAGAAGGCTCTATCTCCAGATTTTTTGAGGTGCACTCTGGGAGTGACTAAGTTCATAGAACTTGCTGATCTGAGGTTGTGAGAGGTGTGGTGCAGCTTCAGCAGGTCCTTCATGTATCCAGGGCCCAGATTGTGCAGGGATTTGAATGTCAGCAGTCCAATCTTGAAGAGTATTCTCCATTCTACTGGTAGCCAGTGCAGTGAGCGAAGGATCGGTGTAATGTGACAGTGGCGAGGCTGGTTTGTTAGCAATCTGGCAGCAGCATTCTGCACTAATTGCAGGCGACGCGGGTACTTTTTGGGGAGGCCAGCATAAAGGGCATTGCAGTAGTCCAGCCATGATGTGATGAAGGCGTGGACTAGGGTTGGAAGATCCTCTGGGGGAATCAGATGTTTAATCTTTGCAATGTTCTTCAGATGAAAGTAGGAAGATTTAACTACAGATGAAATTTGGTTTCTGAAACTCAATTCCCCATCGATTAGTACGCCAAGGCTGCGCACAAGGTTGGAGCTGTTTATGTCTGAATTCCCAATCCTGATTGGTGTTGCTTTAGGATAGAGCTGTTTTGATGGCGAGTGCTGGCTTTGGACAAACAGGACTCCAGATTTGTCAGCATTCAGTTTCAACCAGTTATCATTCATCCATGCCTGTAGCTCAGCTAAGCAAGAGTTTATTTTTGGGGTAGGGTCTGTTCCACCAGGTTTGAAGGACAGGTATAGCTGTTTGTCATCGGCGTAGCAGTGGTACGTCAGGCCATGACGTAGGATAAGTGTACTGAGTGGCAACATGTAGATTGCAAACAGAAGAGGGGATAGGATTGATTCTTGTGGCACTCCGAATTGTAGAGGTGCAGGTTTGGACATTATAGGACCTAGGGATAGTCTCTGTGTATCCACAGTACTCCTGCAGTCTGATAAGCAGGATTTCATGGTCAACTGTATCAAAAGCCGCTGAGAGATCCAACAGGATTAGGATGGAGCATTCCCCTTTGTCCCTTGCCATGAGCAGGTCGTTGCAGACTTGGATGAGGGCTGTTTCACAGCTGTGGTGTTTCTTAAAGCCAGATTGTAGAGGGTCCAGGATGTTGTTTACTGACAGCCTGGTTTCAAGTTGCAGATAGACAGCCTTTTCAATAACTTTACCTAAGAAGGGGAGGTTGGAGACAGGTCTGTAGCTGCTCATAGCATCTGGATCCATGGAAGCTTTTTTAAGAAGGGGCTTGATGATTCCTTCTTTTAGAGAGGTAGGAAACCTCCCTGCTTGCAGAGAGCAATTTACTATTTTGAGAAATGCTGGACCAAGCAAGTCAGGGCATTTCAGCATATGTTTAGTTGGTCCAGGGTCCAGATCGCAGGTTGTCTGGCGGAGGCGACGGAGGATGTCTGAGATCTCTTCCTCACTAATACTTTTGAAGTCAGTCCAGGGTGTTAGGTTGTTTTTGCAACTGTTTCCAGGAGTTGAATAAGTCTTAGGTGCTGTGGACTGAATGAGAGACTGAATAGAAGATACTTTGTCAGCAAAGTAGCAAGCACATTTCTCGCATAGCTCCTTTGAGGGAGTTTGTAACGATCGGTGTCAGCACGCAGAGAGAATCTGATTATTGGTGATCTGCAGTATCACCAAGAATGCAGATATATACCTGATTATGGATGATCTGCAGAATCACCAATAATACAGATATAGTACTAACCTCTGGACACCTGTATATATATTCGTGAGTGTTTGGTGTAACAGTATAAGTTTGAGTAACGCACCTGATGAGCAGGTGATCTTAGGCAGTGTGGGAGACACTGCTATCAGAGAGCACAGAAACCCTCCAGCAGCCTGAGACTCTCAGTATGCAAAACTTTTAAGTGCACCTGTAGGGAAAAAAGGGGGAAACTTCTGGATCCTAAAGAGGCTTCTCTTTTCCTCCTCCACAGTCTAGTTCCAGCACTGGGACCCCCAAAAAAGAACTTGTTAACGCTTGTCTTTCCTCAGAAAAAGCTAGGCCGAATCAGGTCTGTGCTACTGCCTTGATGTGAGGTGTGAGCCATCTGCACCTGTGGAGTAGCACAGATATAGTGTGCATGCACAGGGAGATCACTCTTCGTGGGTCCCAGCTAGTGTTGGGCAAACAGTGTAAGCCACTGTTCGGGTTCTGCAGAACATCACCCTGTTCGGGTGATGTTCGAGTTCGGCCGAACACCTGATGGTGTTCGGCCAACCTGTTCGGCCATATGGCCGAACTTACAGTGCACCTGTAGGGAAAAAAGGGGGAAACTTCTGGATCCTAAAGAGGCTTCTCTTTTCCTCCTCCACAGTCTAGTTCCAGCACTGGGACCCCCAAAAAAGAACTTGTTAACGCTTGTCTTTCCTCAGAAAAAGCTAGGCCGAATCAGGTCTGTGCTACTGCCTTGATGTGAGGTGTGAGCCATCTGCACCTGTGGAGTAGCACAGATATAGTGTGCATGCACAGGGAGATCACTCTTCGTGGGTCCCAGCTAGTGTTGGGCAAACAGTGTTCGCCACTGTTCGGGTTCTGCAGAACATCACCCTGTTCGGGTGATGTTCGAGTTCGGCCGAACACCTGATGGTGTTCGGCCAACCTGTTCGGCCATATGGCCGAACTTACAGCGCATGGCCGAACGTTACCCGAACGTTCGGCTAGCGCTGTGATTGGCCGAACGGGTCACGTGTAGTGTTGGGCGAACATCTAGATGTTCGGGTTCGGGCCGAACATGGCCGCGATGTTCTGGTGTTCGAGCCGAACTCCGAAAATAATGGAAGTCAATGGGGACCCGAACTTTCGTGCTTTGTAAAGCCTCCTTACATGCTACATACCCCAAATTTACAGGGTATGTGCACATTGGGAGTGGGTACAAGAGGAAAAAAAATTAGCAAAAAGAGCTTATAGTTTTGGAGAAAATCGATTTTAAAGTTTCAAAGGGAAAACTGTCTTTTAAATGCGGGAAATGTCTGTTTTCTTTGCACAGGTAACATGCTTTTTGTCGGCATGCAGTCATAAATGTAATACATATAAGAGGTTCCAGGAAAAGGGACCGGTAACGCTAACCCAGCAACAGCACACGTGATGGAACAGGAGGAGGGTGGCGCAGGAGGAGAAGGCCACGCTTTGAGACACAACAACCCAGGCCTTGCATGAGGACAAGAAGCGTGCGGATAGCAATTTGCATTTTGTCGCCATGCAGTCATAAATGTAATACAGATGAGAGGTTCAATAAACAGGGACCGGAAACGCTAACCCATCACAGATGTTCATTGTTCATGTTACTTGGTTGGGGTCCGGGAGTGTTGCGTAGTCGTTTCCAATCCAGGATTGATTTATTTTAATTTGAGTCAGACGGTCTGCATTTTCTGTGGAGAGGCGGATACGCCGATCTGTGACGATGCCTCCGGCAGCACTGAAACAGTGTTCCGACATAACGCTGGCTGCCGGGCAAGCCAGCACCTCTATTGTGTACATTGCCAGTTTGTGCCAGGTGTCTAGCTTCGATACCCAATAGTTGAAGGGTGCAGATGGATTGTTCAACACAGCTATGCCATCTGACATGTAGTCCTTGACCATCTTCTCCAGGCGATCGGTGTTGGAGGTGGATCTGCACGCTTGCTGTTCTGTGTGCTGCTGCATGGGTGTCAGAACATTTTCCCACTCCAAGGACACTGCCGATACCATTCCCTTTTGGGCACTAGCTGCGGCTTGTGTTGTTTGCTGCCCTCCTGGTCATCCTGGGTTTGCGGAAGTCAGTCTGTCGGCGTACAACTGGCTAGAGGAGGGGGAGGATGTCAATCTCCTCTCTAAAGTCTCCACAAGGGCCTGCTGGTATTCTTCCATTTTGACCTGTCTGACTCTTTCTTCAAGCAGTTTTGGAACATTGTGTTTGTACCGTGGATCCAGAAGGGTATAAACCCAGTAATTGGTGTTGTCCAGAATGCGCACAATGCGTGGGTCGCGTTCAATGCAGTCCTAGGCCGAAGAGGTCATAGCCTAGGGTCACAAAAACCTGTTTATTTGGGCAATTTCAATGGTAGTGATGCTGACGTACATAAATCTCAGCCATGGCCGTTAGCAACGTCTGAATTTCACGAAATGTCTCATGCAGGTAGAAGACATATTGTTAGACTTGGATTCCAAAGATGGGGTACCTAAATCTCTGCAAACCAGAGTTACAGGGGTCCAAAATTGGTAAAATCCCCAATAGGCTTTCATTGCCTCCCTATTTCACTTTCCAAAATCTCACATCTTTTCAAAGGGCAATTGCTCAGCAGTGGCAAATTTTCTAGCATTGTAGGGACCCTTAGGGGGAACATGACTGGTTAGTTTCGGGCCCCTAGGCCAAAGAGGTCATAGCCTAGGGTCACAAAAACCTGTTTATTTGGGCAATTTCAATGGTGGCGAGTCTGACGTACATAAATCGCAGCAATGGCCGTTAGCAAAATAGCAACGTCTGAATCTCACGAAATGTCTAATGCAGGTAGAAGACATATTGTTAGACTTGGGCTCCAAAGATGGGTTCCCTACATCTCTGCAAACCAGAGTTACAGGGCTTCAAATTTGGTAAAATCCCCCATAGGCTTTCATTGGGCCTCCTATTTACAGTTCCAAAATCTCACATCTTTTCAAAGGGCAATTGCTCAGCAGTGGCAAATTTTCTAGCATTGTAGGAACTGTTAGGGGGATCATAACTGGTGAGTTTCGGGCCCCTAGGCCGAAGAGGTCATAGCCTAGGGTCACAAAAACCTGTTTATTTGGGCAATTTCAATGGTAGTGATGCTGACGTACATAAATCTCAGCCATGGCCGTTAGCGACGTCTGAATTTCACGAAATGTCTCATGCAGGTAGAAGACATATTGTTAGACTTGGATTCCAAAGATAGGGTCCCTACATCTCTGCAAACCAGAGTTACAGGGGTGCAAAATTGGTAAAATCCCCCATAGGCTTTCATTGCCTCACTATTTCACTTTCCAAAATCTCACATCTTTTCAAAGGGCAATTGCTCAGGAGTGGCAAATTTTCTAGCATTGTTGGGACCCTTAGGGGGAACATGACTGGTGAGTTTCGGGCCCCTAGGCCAAAGAGGTCATAGCCTAGGGTCACAAAAACCTGTTTATTTGGGCAATTTCAATGGTAGTGATGCTGACGTACATAAATCTCAGCCATGGCCGTTAGCAACGTCTGAATTTTACGAAATGTCTCATGCAGGTAGAAGACATATTGTTAGACTTGGATTCCAAAGATGGGGTCCCTACATCTCTGCAAACCAGAGTTACAGGGGTGCAAAATTGGTAAAATCCCCCATAGGCTTTCATTGCCTCCCTATTTCACTTTCCAAAATCTCACATCTTTTTAAAGGGCAATGGCTCAGTAATACCAAATTTTCTAGCATTGTAGGGACTCTTAGGGGGATCATGACTGGTGAGTTTTGCCACTGCTGAGCCATTGCCCTTTGAAGTGGTGTGAGATTTTGGAACGGTAAATAGTAGGCCCAATGAAAGCCTATGGGGGATTTTACCAATTTTGGAGCCCTGTAACTCTGGTTTGCAGAGATGTAGAGACCCCATCTTTGGAATCCAAGTCTAACAATATGTCTTCTACCTGCATGAGACATTTCGTGAGATTCAGACGTTGCTAACGGCCATGGCTGAGATTTATGTACGTCAGCATCACTACCATTGAAATAGCCCAAATAAACAGGCTTTTGTGACCCTAGGCTATGACCTCTTCGGCCTAGGGGCCCGAAACTCACCAGTCATGTTCCCCCTAAGGGTCCCTACAATGCTAGGAAATTTGCCACTGCTGAGCAATTGCCCTTTGAAAAGATGTGAGATTTTGGAACTGTAAATAGGAGGCCCAATGAAAGCCTATCGGGGATTTTACCAAATTTGGAGCCCTGTAACTCTGGTTTGCAGAGATGTAGGGAACCCATCTTTGGAGCCCAAGTCTAACAATATGTCTTCTACCTGCATGAGACATTTCATGAGATTCAGACGTTGCTAACGGCCATTGCTGCGATTTATGTACGTCAGACTCGCCAGCATTGAAATTGCCCAAATAAACAGGTTTTTGTGACCCTAGGCTATGACCTCTTCGGCCTAGGGGCCCGAAACTCACCAGTCATGTTCCCCCTAAGGGTCCCTACAATGCTAGAAAATTTGCCACTGCTGAGCAATTGCCCTTTGAAAAGATGTGAGATTTTGGAAAGTGAAATAGTGAGGCAATGAAAGCCTATGGGGGATTTTACCAATTTTGGACCCCTGTAACTCTGGTTTGCAGAGATGTAGGGACCCCATCTTTGGAATCCAAGTCTAACAATATGTCTTCTACCTGCATGAGACATTTCGTGAAATTCAGACGTTGTTAACGGCCATGGCTGAGATTTATGTACGTCAGCATCACTACCATTGAAATTGCCCAAATAAACAGGTTTTTGTGACCCTAGGCTATGACCTCTTCGGCCTAGGACTGCATTGAACGCGACCCACACATTGTGCGCATTCTGGACAACACCAATTACTGGGTTTATACCCTTCTGGATCCACGGTACAAACACAATGTTCCAAAACTGCTTGAAGAAAGAGTCCGACAGGTCAAAATGGAAGAATACCAGCAGGCCCTTGTGGAGACTTTAAAGAGGAGATTGACATCCTCCCCCTCCTCTAGCCAGTTGTACGCCGACAGACTGACTTCCGCAAACCCAGGACGACCAGGAGGGCAGCAAACAACACAAGCCGCAGCTAGTGCCCAAAAGGGAATGGTATCGGCAGTGTCCTTGGAGTGGGAAAATGTTCTGACACCCATGCAGCAGCACACAGAACAGCAAGCGTGCAGATCCACCTCCAACACCGATCGCCTGGAGAAGATGGTCAAGGACTACATGTCAGATGGCATAGCTGTGTTGAACAATCCATCTGCACCCTTCAACTATTGGGTATCGAAGCTAGACACCTGGCACAAACTGGCAATGTACGCAATAGAGGTGCTGGGCTGGCTTGCCCGGCAGCCAGCGTTATGTCGGAACGCTGTTTCAGTGCTGCCGGAGGCATCGTCACAGATCGGCGTATCCGCCTCTCCACAGAAAATGCAGACCGTCTGATTCAAATTAAAATGAATCAATCCTGGATTGGAAACGACTACGCAACACTCCCGGACCCCAACCAAGTAACATGAACAATGAACATCTGTGATGGGTTAGCGTTTCCGGTCCCTGTTTATTGAACCTCTCATCTGTATTACATTTATGACTGCATGGCGACAAAATGCAAATTGCTATCCGCACGCTTCTTGTCCTCATGCAAGGCCTGGGTTGTTGTGTCTCAAAGCGTGGCCTTCTCCTCCTGCGCCACCCTCCTCCTGTTCCATCACGTGTGCTGCTGCTGGGTTAGCGTTACCGGTCCTTTTTCCTGGAACCTCTTATATGTATTACATTTATGACTGCATGCCGACAAAAAGCATGTTACCTGTGCAAAGAAAACAGACATTTCCCGCATTTAAAAGACAGTTTTCCCTTTGAAACTTTAAAATCGATTTTCTCCAAAACTATAAGCTCTTTTTGCTAATTTTTTTTTCCTCTTGTACCCACTCCCAATGTGCACATACACTGCAAATTTGGGGTATGTAGCATGTAAGGAAGCTTTACAAAGCACGAAAGTTCGGGTCCCCATTGACTTCCATTATGTTCGGAGTTCGGGTCGAACACCCGAACATCGCGGCGATGTTCGGCGAACGTTCGCGAACCCGAACATCTAGGTGTTCGCCCAACACTAGTCCCAGCGCTACAATGGGCTGACATAATTGGATGGTAAAGCTTCTTTAGGATCCTGAGGCTTCCCTCTCCCAAAGTAAGTATCTAATTGTAGCCTACACAAACCTTACTCATACGTAATATGAAGGCTTTGTTCAGGTGTGCCTTGGGCATCCAGATAACTGAGGTTATAAAATAGATGATTTTTTAATTTCAGAATTTTTTTCTGCTTCTTTAAATTCTCTTACTTTTTACATTCAGTGAAAAAAAGATGTGCTTTCTGTTACTCCCTTTGTTTGGTAGTATTACTCACACTGAGTGATTGGGTGCTGATTCTGATGAAGTTAGTGACACCCCTTGATGGTGGGAGCCAGCGGTGCAAGGAGTTTGGCTACTATGGAGTAGATCTCCAAATAGCGGCAAATTTGTGGACACCTTTTTAAGATGTACGCCCTAAAGCTTTAACCTGTAAGATTCAGCATTAAGCGCTCAAATTTTTTGATGCCTTGAGTGCACCAACACTGTCTGCTAAAAATATTTCATTTAAATTGACATAGGTGACAAGGGTTCCGTTCTGAAGAAAGTCCTGTCCTCTCAAGCACCCAACAACTAAAGTTATCTTAAGGGTAATAACTCACCTAAAGGTCACCACAGGAAGAGATTTAACACAAGCAGCATGATGTGCAACCACTGGATCAAGTTGGTGCCAAGGACACCAACATGATATGTTAGCAACCCTAGGCAGTGTTCTACAGTGATATAAGCTCAAGCTAAGGTTAAGCAGCAGCTCCACTTGGATGAATGTTTTCTCGAAGGAAAGTCTGTAGTGATCAGTGTCAGCACAGTGCAAGAGATAAAGCATTACAGGAGTCATTACAATGGTCAAGAAATTCTAATCAGCAGTTGAAGTGTTGTACAACTGAGTGATCATCCAGCTCCATAGATCACCATGTTATTAGTACACACTTGAGGCATAAGAGCCTCTTTTCAGCTAATGCATGCATCATTATGGAGCAGCCATCAGCCCTAGAAAAGAAAAAGAACACTCATACAAAATTATGGTCCACGCTAAGGTTCGCTGTGACTTTTACATGTGCTACATCTTGGGTGGATGTAAAGCAGGCATAATGCTGCTTAACACTGCATATAATAAAACCCTCTGATCTTACTGAAAATATTATTTGTTGATGTAATGCAGCATTGCAACATTAGTTCTCTGATGATAAAATATATGGATCCTATGCACACAAAAAAATGTTTTTATTCAGGCATGTTGAAGGTAACATGATCTGAAGAATATAAAAGTAAATGCAAGTTTACATTTCAATCAAATTTCAGCCAAAATCCCACCTGTGTCAAATGCAACTCTTGTACTATTGTATTATTTAGAAATAATGTGAATATTATTAATCACTCCTTTCTCCCTCTCACGTCCCTTACCTAACAGAGCAAATGGCCCTTATTCCAGAAAAGTCCCTCATACTCACCTACGGGTTCTCAGCCTTGGGAGTTCATTTATCCCCTCCCCTGACTGCATGACAGCTGAACTTTTACTTTCAAACACTGTCCTGATACTGGCCCCTCCTCTGGGCCTCAACTCCCTCCCATAGGAGATAGAGGGAGGGATGTAGAATATCAAGTTCTTTTTAACAAGCCTTGCACTGCATCCCAGAAACTACCATGCTGCAACCCACAATTCCACATAGCGCACTGACATTCTTGCCTTATCCACTCCCATGCCATTCAATAAAACAGAAGTGATAGGTCCTTAGTAGCTGAAACAACCTGACCACCAACAAGAGGTGGCCGCAAGAGACCATGCCACTGCAATGATACAGTGGCCCTCTTTCAGAAGACATCAGAGCCTCAGCCAGAGATTCAAGTGGATAATGTGATTATATAGTGGAATTTTGTGGGGAGCGGGACCCATCTTAATGTTGGATTTGAATTGGGAGAAAAGCTACACCCTAGACTTTGCCCTCCATGAACCTAGAAACCCTCGCCGAACCGCACCGCAAGGCTGTCCCAGCTGTCACTTCTTTCTTACTTCCCTTGCCTTTCATAGGTAGCTACAGGTGTCCCTTAGCATCAGGCAGCCAGAGGTACCCTCAATATTAAGTAGCTAGAGGTGCCCCTGACTGAAGGGAGAGCTCATCAATGGAATGCTGAGAGCAGGGTGAGTAACCTCTCATTAACTCTCTCTTCAGGACTCTGCATAAGGAAAGAGGGAGAGAGTCGCTAGGGGATGAGAGAGAGCCGCCTTTCCATCATCAGGTGCCTCTAGGCACATGCCTACAGTGCCTTATGGTTAACATGGCCCTGCTCCCTGGTGTTATGATTACTTCCAGATTTTTTTGTCTAAAATCGGTGCAATTTGTTAATATCTGTTTATAGATGTCAGCAGCTCTCTTTCTCCTGCAAGTCAGGTGCCATTCATCCCTGTTCCTTCTTGCATGGACTGTTCCTGGATGTATGTGGTGCTCATTTACTGCAGTGATGTTTAAGTTGCTGAATTTATAATAAATCAGCCTTCCTAAAGAAAAACAAATATACTGATATGCTACCGATGTTAACTATTACTTTACTGGAATGCCATTAAATTCATGATAGTGATCCATTAAGATAATGTAAGGCTTGACAGGTTATGTCCTCACCCAGGCACATATGCTGTGATATTTTTAAACTTGTCAGTAAAATGCCCTTTACGCCTCCAGAAAACAAGAAAATACTCAAAATAAGTTTGATAGTACTTTTCACATACTTTTTGGTACTTTTTAAATTGAAAAGTGCTGGAAAGTTATTTTAAATCAAAGATGAAAAATTATTTCCTAGGAGAAAACTCAGGTGAAAAACTGAATTGCATATGGCCCCCAGTCTCTATGCCTCAATAACGTGCAAGCATACAGACTGAAGTAGAGAGGAATAACCTGGTAGAACCCTAATGAGGCTAGCAACACAGTTCAATAATTTGTAAGTACCACACAGGTTATTACCTTGATTCAAAAGGATGAGGCTATCAGCGTTGTGTGTCAGTAGTAGCAGGGATGACAAGCAAGTCTACAGGTAATGGGTAATCCAGATCTGAGACAGTTCAAGTAAATCTCCATACAAAGTTATTCAATAGGCAACTGATGCTCCAGGCAGTATGTGACATAGTTCATCTAAGACTGCATGCAAAGTTGTTCAATACTGACAGGAATACTATGGGTATACTTATCATCCAGTCCAGATAGCATGCAAGAAGTATCCAATAACAAGCAATAGTCCATCCAGGCAGCAGACAAGAGTGTCCAGTAAACAGGCAGTGGTCAGTCCAGGCAGCAAACAACAGTATCCAGTGAACAGGCAGTGGTCAGTCCAGGCAGCAGACAAGAGTATCCAGTAAACAGGCAATGGTCGTTCCAGGCAGCAGGCAGAGTGTATCCAGGAATCAAGCAGAGGTTAATCACAACAGACAGGAATAGTCAGGTACAAGCCAAGGTCAATATCCAGTAATCTAAACCAGTGAGTGCGCACCCAGCAACTAGCCAAAGCTATGCTTATCACGGGCAAGGACTGGGAGCACTCTGCAGATTTAAATACACTTCATCATCCAATCAGTGGCCAGCCACACCCGCACATCCAATCACACAGCCAAAATTCCTACCTAGGTGTCAGCTGTAACATCAGCTGACGCTGTCAGCTGACCGGATTCAGCTGACTATTGTTTACATGTGCAGAAAACAAGCGCCGAGACCTGGAAGTAACGGATTCCAGCCGGGTCTCAGCGGAACAAGATCATAAACAGGCAGGTTCCTTATAGATAATCCTTACCTTACTTTATATTTATGAGTTCCTAACACAATATGTTGGATTATTAGGAATTTTATTGTAGCTGCTTTGAAGTATGTTTACTAAGCTAAGTCTGCAAGATAAATCGTAATGGCTTTAGTTTTCAATAGCCACTCTTTGCTGACACATGCTTAATTAACAAAACACTGATGTTAAATGAAGCAGTTGTGAAGGAGTTGTTAAGTCTCCTCCTGATATCAAGTGTTAAAATTGCCCACATAGCCTTGGCCTTATCATCCTTCCTCCATCAAGGGAAATACGTCACCCATATAGGGGAAACAGTGGTGACTGCTTGTCTATACTGACTGGCACACACTTTATTGATTTCCTTGTCCCCACAAAACAGCTCTCATTTGGGTTTTTCATTTTGAAAAATGTTTCCATCTGGAGTTAACTTGTTACAGGCCAAGCAATCTGCAGGAGATGTGAAGAGAGTTTAAACAAAGTTAGTTCCTTACTTTAAGAGCACCTGGCAGCATCAAGTCTAATCAACCATAAATACATAGCCTGACGTGACTCACCTCTGACTGTAGAGTACCTTTTATTTTCTGAAAATTAGATTCCTGCTCCTTCTGTTAAGTCAAAACATTTCCGCCGTAACGATTATTCCAGAAGAAAAATGTAACCGACATTCTTGTAAATGCTTTTCATCCAGAATAATGGAAACAGCGTGTTAAGTAACAAAGTAGAATGTTTTGTGTGATTGCCAGCCCGGTATAAATTATAATGTATCTTTCTTTCTTTCCTTTTTTTTTAACAACAAGATTCAGAGCTTTATTTTTATGAGAATGTGCTCTCCAGGGAAAAACATTGTCTTTAAATATTTATATTCAAACCCCAGTCATTTAATTGCTTTGTTCCCATTGGTTCCTTGGTATGGTACATTTTGAGTGCATCTAACAACCAGTCCTTGTTTAAAGAATAAATCATAATTTAGATGTGAAACCATCCCCAAATGTAGGTTAAGCTTACTTCTCCTAATGTGCAGATCTGGTAATAAGACATTCTGCCTGACATAATTACTCAAGACCTAATTCTAAAATACTTTTCTGCATGTTGTTTCATTAAGGTCTAATCTGCTTAAGGAACATGTGAATCTTCCAGATACAACTTTGCTTGCCAAGAAGGTAATACGCATTCTACTCCAGTCATTAAGGCATCTGGCTTTTGCATTACACAAGCAATGCCTGCCTGTATGAATGCTTGAATGGTATATTTATT
The DNA here is from genome assembly GCF_040937935.1 of Hyperolius riggenbachi. Classification (NCBI taxonomy): domain Eukaryota; kingdom Metazoa; phylum Chordata; class Amphibia; order Anura; family Hyperoliidae; genus Hyperolius; species Hyperolius riggenbachi. The sequence goes on from NC_090649.1 coordinate 147,072,513, forward strand.
TGTAGACAAATTGCAGCGCAAATCACATTTCAGCTTTTTGTAGGGAAAATACATGGAAAATGTTTCTTTGTGCAGGATTTTCAAAAAAAGAGTTTTAAAGGTGTTGTTCAACCTTTCATAGTTTTTATTGTTTCTACAGCTGAGTAGGGGACACTGACATAAATGACACAATTTTCAGGGTTGATAAAAATGTTTTTGAGAAATTCTCATTGGAAATTTCCCGTATTCATTCACATGGGTGTAACTAAAACTCACTGATAAATGTTTACAGGGCCAACCACCCCATCTGCCCATAGTTTAGTGGTCACCCCTCCATATAGGTTTTTTTTTTGGTGCTCCAAGGGCTCCCTCTTAGATTCATTCCCCTGGTAGTATAGTGGTTTCTTCCATATAACTTTCCTGGTGGTCTAGGGTTCCCTCTTATCTGGGACATGGAGAGCTAGAGCAACAGCAAGGAAGGGACAAAAACAATAAAGAATACATTTACATAAAAAAAAAACCCAAAATAGTGACAGTAAAAAAAAAAATCCAGGACTGCCCTCCTCCCTCACTTGGCTATGGGCCCCATAGTGGTCGCTATGGCTGCTATGGTGATCTCTACGCCAGTTGCAGTTGTCAGGAGACTGGGTGTTTTTTAAGCATCTACGAATAAAAGGTGTCTGGAAATTTGAACGCTGGGTAAAGCCACTAGTAGAATATTGGCAATACTGTCAATATTCTACTATTGGGTGCTGGGTAACTTTACCGATAGTCTACTGTTGATTTATTTAACCTTCCTCTAACACTAACTCTCCCTCTAACTACTCCTAACACCAACCTACCTCTAATTACTCCTAACACTAACCCCTCCACCTACAGCTAACTCTTGCACCAGCTAACTTACCTCTGCCACCACTACCTGCATCACAATCTCCACCGCTATTGGTCCCTTAGCTGCTTCGGCTATATACCTTGTCTCTGGTGCCCAAATCGTCCACTGGGTGCTGCTATAGCTCACCCCCTAATGCTCCCCTTTCTGCAAAGCCACGATATGCGGCTATGAAGGTAAGTTTGGGTGCCCAGAGGCACCTGATTAGTGGTAAAAGGGGGAAATATTTGCAGACAGCCTTCCGGATATCCAAATCAGCTTGTGAATAACCAAACTGCGGCATTGCTCTATGCTTGCTACCCAATGCTACAAAATTTGCAAGCTGAGTTGGATATCCACAAGGCTGTCCGCAAACATTTCCCCCTCTTGCCACTAATCAGGCAGCTCCGGGGCCCCAAATTTACCTTCATAGCAGCCACTAGAGGCCATGTGCGTTGATAACTTTATGAGGGCCCACACAGCTGAATGGAGGCCCAGAGGAAAAAATAGCCTAGAGGTGAATATGAACAAAGAGATAATTGACTCTTGGGTGCATGCAAATGAATACCGTATATACTCGAGTATAGGCCGAGTCTTTGGGGCAAAAAAATGTCCCAAAGTGGGGTCTCGGCCTATTCTCGAGCCCCCCGCCCCCCACCCCCACCAGAGTGAAGCAGCATGGCAAATTTACTGACCCGCAGCTGAGGATCTGTGAGCTGTGTCCCCCCCCCAAGCCGCGAATTTGCACAAAAACAAAGTGGCAAGTGATGGCAGTGAGCTGTGTCCTCCCTCCCCACCTCCACCAGAGCTGCGCAGCCTTGCGGGTCATATCTACCTTTGCCGATAAATGTGTTCCGTCACATGTTACCCGCCGATTGTCCACGCTGGAGTATGGAGAAATATGCCTGCTTCTTACACGCTAGAAAATGCACATGCTGCCAGGAATCCTTTTTAACTGGTCTGTCGGGAGCCTCATTTGCTATGACGCCATCTAGTGAAGTCTGACTCCCGACAGACCAGTTAGGATTCCTGGCAGCGCGCGAATTTTCTAGCGTGTAAGAAGCAGACATCTTTCTCCATACTCCAGCGGGGACAATCGGCAGGTGACATGACGGAACACATGTATCGGCAAAGGTAGATATGACCCGCAACGCTGCACAGCTCTGGTGGAGGTGGGGAGGGAGGACACAGCCCACTGCCATCACTTGCCACTTTGTTTTTGTGCAAATCAGCGGCTCAGTGGGGACACAGCTCACAGGTACCACTTTGTTTTTCCGCAAATGCTCAGCTGCGGATCAGTAATTTTGCACTGGCATTGTGAGCCACTACAGTATAAATATAATTGGAGTGCCAACTTTGTTGGTACATATGCGTAGGCACTAGTTTATCATTTTAGCTCTTGCAGCTGGGAATTGTTCCGTGACCGTCATGTGTGCCTCTGTCTGACATAAGGCTAATTACTTTTATTGCCCTATTTTCTCTCAACGAGTCATCTCAATATTGTGCTTTGATGGAGAACACAATGATTACACATTAATTTCCAGTAAATGCGATTTAAAAAAAAAAAAGTAAAATACAATAGGTCCTGGGTCCCATCTTAATGTTTTAACCAATGTTTTGTATACAGCCACATAAAAGAGTGGGAACACCTCACATAAAGTGCAGGCAGTGGAGGCTTGGTACAGGCCTGGTACCCCTAGGTGCATTTCCATAACTCTGTTAATTTGTAGGGTGACCGCACTTGCATTAATAACCTATAGCTGGTGCTGCATCTTCTACCCTTGGCTTATACTCAGGAAAATCATGTTTTAATGTTTTTTTAAGTAAAAGTTGGGGGGTCGGCTTATACTCGGGTCGGCTTATACTCGAGTATATACATTTTATTACAATACTACAACACACACACAATCACATTTTTTAAAAAGCAACAAACTTCCACATTTGCATAAAAAGAGTAGAAAAAGCAATGTCTATCAACCATCATCATCACAGAGGCTGCAGTCCTCTGTATCTGCCAAATACTGTCCATATGTTCCTTAGAGGATGCTGTCACAACAGAGTTCCAATATAAATGTACTGATGCAAAGATTCTCAATGAGCATCAGAAGTGGCTTAAGAAGAAGTTTGGTGCACTATGCAGACTGTCTGTGTAAGATATGTGAACAGTTCAATGTGTGGAGCTAAACAAGGCCACAAAGTTCTATAGAGGCTAGAGCAGCACTAGGCAAACTACGGCCTCCATGTGCTGTTTCTCCAGGCTCACTCACAGGTGGCCGGATTCCTCTCTTTCTCCCTCCCACCCTGCAGAATTGTGAGCAGGTGATGGGTATTTCAAATTCCCCTTGATCACCTATTCCCACATCGCCTCTCCATGGCAACAGGATGTCACATGACGTTACGACCTGCCAGCGTATTACACGCTGGCATGTCCTGACGTCATGTCATGTGACATCCTGTTGCCATGCAGATGTGATGCGGGAATCAGTAATCGAGGTGAGTTTCAAATCCCACACTGTTCACATGCAACACTGCAGGGAGGGAGGGAAGTTGGAAATTAAGGAATGTGGCCCGCGGTCTGCAGTTTGCCCAGCCTTGGGCTAGAGATTTTTACTTCTTTTAACTCATTGCACAGATTTAGCAGTACACAGTTCAAATCGCTGTTTAGTTACCACTCTCCAATGGTTTGAACTTCTTAGTGGTCCTCAGTAGTCAACAGTGTAATGGCAGATATATACATCTCATTGGCAGGTTGGCTGGTAAGATGATGGCAAGATGGAGTAAGTCTCAATGCCTACTATCCAACATGCTTTGCTGTTGCCAATGGCAGCATCCTCAGGGACTGCACTGTGTCTTTGCATTATCAATGCATTAAACTAAATTGCGTTCGAAATCTGCCATAAATAATGGGTGAAGCTGCCCATTTCCTCCTATGTAGCCCACATCATTAGCCTTTATGGAACTTTGTAACCTTGTTTATCTAGACATATTGAACTGTCCACATATCTTATCACTGGCTAAGTGCATAATAAAACTTTTTCTATTACTCTAGTGTCATCATTGAGGTCAGCTACCTCAGTCTTAACTTCATTTTTAGCAGTTTTTTTAACACAGTTTTAATTTGATTTGGGCGCCTTTTAGCGTATATATAATCCAGGCCACCGGTGAGTTGGGCGCAGGTCGGGCTGAATGATGGCTTTCCCTGTTGCCACTAAACTCCACCCCCTGGCGGCATTAAATACTATTCTCCCTCCGAATTGTAGAAACTCAGAGGGAGGTGTAATTTGGGGTCTGGTGATTTCCCCAAATTATTGTGGCGCGGGACCTGCATCATTGCTTTGCTGCTATGACAGCGCCCAGCTACAGTACTCCGTGCTGAGAGCCGTGCACCGAAGTTACCTGCTTCAGCCTTTCACCCCTTTGTGCAGTAATGATAATGTTTGCTGGTGATTGGGAGTATTCTGTTTTGTAATACTATCTTTCAGAAAAAAAATGATTAATGCAATATTGATTAACCTGTATTAATACATTTTTTTGACCATCGATTGAGTGCTATTTTTAAAGATCCCTATAAAAAAAATATTCTAAAGGATATTTATTTGTTAATCTGCTTACATAAAAGTCTGATATAGCAAGGAAAGTAATGCTAGTAGTTACACGGCAGAATTAAAGGTATTACTGTTTGTGTAAGCATTATTCTTTTTTTTCAGTCAAAAGCTTGTCTGGAGATTAGAAGTTCACCATATTGTACAGAGTGTATTAATATGTTTTTCATTTATATTCATTTTGCCTGTCCAGTGACCCAAATGTAATCAAAATCCTCTAGGGCACTAAAGAAACATTACAAAAAACTTCAAATGCCAAGAAGCGAGAAAACTGAAAAAGTTAGTCATGTGTGAAACCATATAACTCAAATCATTTCTCTACAAATGTCCTTCATTCAGGGTTATGCAGGAATCTAAAGGTCAGACTCTGAAATGGACAAATTGTACTTACACAGGAGAATGAAGATGATGTTACTTGGATTAACCCATTTTGTGTCTGGTGGAGATGTTTAGCCATACTTCAGGACATGGATCTGTCAAAAAATTAACTCTGTCAATCCACATTGGCTTATAAAGGCACGGACAATCATAAGTCCCAACCAAAATCTGGAGCCAATTTGGAAGTTAATTAACCTAGCAATACGTTTTTATGATGTGGAAGAAAAGGCAAACACTCAAAGAAAACCCATGTGAACACAGAGAAACATATCTTGTCAGTGTCATATGGTGGCTAAGCAGGTATCATTCCAGGGGACTATTATTATTTTAATTATGTGGCACGAACATCTTCCGTAGCACTTTATATAGTGGGGAGGTTAGATACATGAGACGTTCAGAACTCTGTACAATTATGACATCCAACAATACAACTCTATACATAGTAGATGTGTGATTTTAGACATCCACAATACAGATTAATATGATAAATTACAGCAGAATAAGAAACACTAGGAGCAGGTCCCTGCCCTTGTGAACTTACATTCTAGAGGGTAGTGGGCTGGAGACATTAGGGAAGGAGACACAGGAGTTAGTGGGTGAAGCAGCAAGCCTCCAATGCTACCTTCAGCAAATTATAGACTTGCCTGTACAGGTGAGTTTTGAGTGTACATTTGAAGGTTTCCAGGCTCGGTGCATAATGGAAAGGCTGGAGAAGATAGTTCCAAAGTTGAGGTGATGCTTGTGAGAAGTTCTGGATGCAGAAGTTAGAGGAGGTGACTAAGCTAGAGGACAGGAGGGTCTCTTGGGAGGTAAATGTGAATGAAGCAGTGAGTAGGGCTAAACTATGGGCATGGTCCCAGTTTCTTACATTTTTGTAATCCAATATAATGACTGCAGAAGGATATTTCACACGTATCTGGCAATATCCATTAGCAGCCCTTTTAAGGCATGTATTTAAAAATCTAAAAACTAGAGAAATGCGAAAAAAGGGGATTCTCTCATTGCATGTTCTACTATGGTAACCTATAGCCGGTAGGATTAAATGCAATACTTCTTGTAAATCACCTCTCCTTCCTTCTCCTGCTGTGACTCTCCCCCCCAGCTGGATGTGGCGGCAGGCAGGCAGCTTGGCTCCATTTATGGACATTGCATGTGTTGCGGTATCCTGCTGGCTGGGAAAAGGAGAGCAAGAAATAAGAGGATGAATGATCTGTAGGCTGCTGCCTGGCTAAAAATAAGCTGGAGAGGACTGGGGTTGTGGGCATGGGCTTGCTCATCTGCCTCTCTCCTTTTCATTGTTGGGAGACAGGCACCAGCATGAAAAACACTTTTACTGATGCGAGGGAGGGAAGGAGAGATGCAGGAGAACACTTGATACTTTTTCTGGCTCATCCACTGGGGGACCAGGCTGCATGTAGCACGGAGCACGCAGGATTGCGATAATGAGCAGGTTTTTGTCTCAAAAGGACAGCAGCACTTACAGAAATGTTTTGCTGTCAATTAGACGACCTGCCTGTCCGAATAGAGATGGTTGGCAACCCTGCCTCGTGCTCAGGGTGTTAGGGTAATGTACCACACATGTGAAGGTACAGCAAGGGTTGGGTTTATGGTGGAATCTGAAAACAGAGCAACTCATACTGTTGCAGAGAAATTTTAGTAACACGCACACATGCAAGTCAAAAAAATCTTACATCCAAGATGAAACCCAAACACTAAAATGAGCAAGTCATCTGTAGACTCTGTAGGATAATCTTCTCCATCCCTTGAAATCATAGATATATCTAATTCAGCTACAAAAAAATCATTTACTTCTTTCTCGTTCCGGCACATTCTGAGACTTCAGTTTACACCTAACACACATTTGCCTAAGAAGCTCTGTCAGACTGTTCATTAAGGTGAAATTCTAAAGAAAAGTAATTTCCCCTTGTGATAGTCACAGTGTAGTGAATTATATAGCAATGGTGTACTATCTAGAGTCCAGCAGTGAAAGCTATTTTCTGTTCATGGTGGATAAAGTCAGGTAGAATAACATAAGATCACCCACATGGGCATTACAAAGTACGCATTTCAGATACACTTACTGCAAATGCATAGAATATCATTAGAGATAGATTTTGAAAGACGTATCATATGTGTTTGCTAAATAGGATACAAAGCAGAAACAGTATGCATTGCATCATGCATAGAATGAAAACTAATTTCAGATCTGTAAATTATAATTATTATTATTATTTAAAATTAATAACCAAATGTGAAGTTGGGTAGTAAGTACAAATGCTTTCCAAGCAGACGTATCCCAAATTGGACAACAAAACTGTGGCTATTAGAAACATTATAAAGGAAGGTAAATGTGTACTGCATATATATATATATATATATATATATGTATATATATATATATGTATATATATATATATATATATATATATATATATATACACACAGATACATAGGCTATATTGGGGATACATTTTTAGAACCTTCAGTTCTTTAAAGAGAACCCGAGGTATGTTTAAAGAATGTTATCTGCATACAGAGGCTGCATCTGCCTATACAGCCCAGCCTCTGTTGCTATCCCAAACCCCACTAAGGTCCCCCTGCACGCTGCAATCCCTCATAAATCACAGCCGTGCTGTGAGGCTGTGTTTACATCTGTAGTGTCATTCTCAGCTGCTCCCCCGCCTCCTGCATAGCTCCGGTCCCTGCCCCCATCCCTTCCCTCCAATCAGCAGGGAGGGAAGGGATGCAGGCGGGGACTGGAGTTCTGCAGGATGCGGGGAGAGCAGCAGACTCACACTATAGAGATAAACACAGCCAGCTCTGACAAGCTGTTTGTCAGCAGCGTGGCTGTGATTTATGAGGGATTGCAGAGTGCAGGGGGACCTTAGGGGGGTTTGGGATAGCAACAGAGGCTGGGCTGTATAGGCAGATCCAGCCTCTGTATGCAGATAATATTCTTCAAACCTACCTCGGGTTCTCTTTAAAGCTGTTCTCTACAAAAGAAATAAAAGCATTTAATCTAATAGCATGCTCAGTAACCAATGACAAAAATGCAATCTTCATGCATCCTGTAAAAGTGAGTGACTCTGTCTTTATACCAACAACAGCAACAAAAAATAACATTTGTAGAGCGCTTTTCTCCCATAGGACTCAAAGCGCATAAGCATGGCTCAGACCATCGTGGTACAGAGGAAGAATTTTATAAGTCCGGAAATGCCAGGCTAAACAGGTGGCTTTTCAGTCTGGATTTGAATAGCTCCAGGGATGGTGCTGTCTTTACTGGGTGTGGTAGGGAGTTCCAAAGAGTAGGGGCAGCATGACAGAAGGCTCTATCTCCAGATTTTTTGAGGTGCACTCTGGGAGTGACCAAGTTTAAAGAACTTGCTGATCTGAGGTTGTGAGAGGTGTGGTGCAGCTTCAGCAAGTCCTTCATGTATCCAGGGCCCAGATTGTGCAGGTATTTGAATGTCAGCAGTCCAATCTTGAAGAGTATTCTCCATTCTACTGGTAGCCAGTGCAGTGAGCGAAGGATCAGTGTAATGTGACAGTGGCGAGGCTGGTTTGTTAGCAATCTGGCAACAACATTCTGCACTAATTGCAGGCGACGCAGGTCCTTTTTGGGGAGGCCAGCATAAAGGGCGTTGCAGTAATCCAGCCGTGATGTGATGAAGGCGTGAACTAGGGTTGGAAGATCCTCTGGGGGAATCAGATGTTTAATCTTTGCGATGTTCTTCAGATGAAAGTAGGAAGATTTAACTACAGATGAAATTTGGTTTCTGAAACTCAAATCCCCATCGATTAGTACGCCAAGGCTGCGCACAAGGTTGGAGCTGTTGAAGTCTGTTAAACAAGGTGTGTATGAGGATCTGCAGATCTCATAGACTATGAATGCTTTTTGCAGGAATGGATCTTTTGCAGGAAGAGATCTTTTGCAGATAATGATCTTTTGAATGTGTACGGGCATCTTTGTGTGCAGCATCTTGCAAAGATTTTATCTGATGGGGAGTTCAGCTCCATAGAATAGACTGTGTAGAGTATGGCTCTCATACTACATGGAAGGGGGTAAAATTGGTCTGTGATTTTGCCTTTTACAAAGACTTTTATCTCAAGTGTGTATGCAGCATAACTGTGGACCATACTTGCTTACCCAAGTAAAATTCCAGATATTCTAGATATTCTATTACTGTTATTTTGCAACCATTTTTTACTTTTAAACGTGTGCCTCCTACTCTGCAGTAATACACAATATTGCTGATGGACAGAACAACTATCTTTCCGATCAGTAATCGATAATTGCTACAGTATTTGCTGTGTGTATGAGGCTTTACATCGGCCACCGCACCATCTTTAAAGGGACTCCGAGCAGTGCAGAAACTATGGAAAGATGCATATCATTTTAAAGCTCTCTTTCTCCTCTTTCCAATGATATATAAACCGCCCCCCATGCCTTTTAGTTTTCCCTATTTTCGCGATTGAAATTGCAGCGGCTGCGATTTCGATCGCGAAAATAGAGAAAACTAAAAGGCATAGGGTGACGATTTAGGTGTCACCAGAAAGAGAAGAAAGAGAGCTTTAAAATGATATCCTTCTTTCCATAGTCACTTGTATTACACAGGACGACACAGTGTCAGCAGCTCCATTCAGCAGAATGGAGCTGCTGACTTTAGGAAAAAGTCGCCCTGTGTAATACAATTTAACTATGGAAAGATGGATATCATTTTAAAGCTCTCTTTCTCCTCTTTCTGGTGACACCTAAATCGTCACCCTACACCTTTTAGTTTTCTCTATTTTTGCAATTGAAATTGCGGCCACAGCAATTTCAATCGCGAAAATAGCGAAAACTAAAAGGCGTAGGGCGGCGGTTTATTTACCATTGGAAAGAGGAGAAAGAGAGCTTTAAAATGATATGCATCGTTCCAAAGTTTCTGCACTGCTCGGAGTCCCTTTAAAGCGGGATAAGTAAGTAATATTGTCTGTTTACAAATTACAGGTTCCCAAGTGCAGTTTATCTGCTCGGAAAGCTGCCATTACATTTTATTGCATAGCTGCTGTATTTATATATTAAATCTATCTTGTGACCATTTCTCAGCTGTCTCTGCTTCACTGTGTGTTTCAGCTCAGTTTCAGCACACTACTAATGTTTACATTCCTTTTGTGAGCTACATACGTAAACAAAATATAAGATATCACATCTTGGCATGGCCAGAAGCTGCCCACTGAAAAAGAAAGTGCTGTGTTAACGCTACCAATTTTTTTTTTTTTTTTTGTGGTAATAAGATTTATGGTGTAAATAATCTGTTAGAGCACATAAGAAATGCTGACTTCCATACCACTTTAAAGTGTACCTGAGACAATGTAAAAAAGAAAATGTATACATACCTGGGGCTTCCTTCAGCCCCCTGCTGGCTGATCGGTCCCTCGCCGTCCTCCTCCGTTGCCACGCTATGGGTCATGGTAAGTGAGCCAGTCAGTGCAGGCACGGTCCGGCTGCACACACCCATGGCTGGAAGTGTTCTGCACCTGCACAGCAATACATGCGCATTACACTCCGACTCACTTACAAGAACCCATAGCGGCGGAGTGAGGCAGCGGAGGAGGACGGCAATGGACCAGACAGCCTTTAGGTGGCTTAAGGAAGCCCTAGGTATGTATATATTTTATTTTTTTTACGTCATCTCAGGTTCTCTTTATGCAGAATATGCTTAGCTGATGACGTGCTACAAAAGGATTCAGATTTACAGCTAAAAATTAAAGTGCACCAAAAAGTTACATTTCTCATATATCATTAGATTAGTTGTCAGAAATGCTAAATTACATTATGAGTTTGATTAAAAAGTATTATTTCCTTTAAAAGTGCCTCTAGTGACGTCCCCGCAGTCGATCGGTCGATGGTAGGAACGTGACTACATTTAATGGGAGCCCAGAGGAAAATAATTTTCATTTTTAATGCAATCTCATTAGGGGATTTGTACTTTTCTAACACAATAATTGGCTTTCTACCAAATGAATAACTTTCATAGCCATCTATCAGAAGCAGCTGAGCTATACATGTGTTTATTTTATATAAAATGGCCTTCCATGTCCTATTACAGCCAGTATAAATCATTGCCCATCAACCTTTATGGAACTCATTGCAGTTGTATGACCTGCCTAAGCGATAGTTGCAGGCTGGGTCTCTGCAAATTACATGAAGCATTGCAGGTGTTTCATCATAAGCATCTGCAGCCCAATATAATCTGTTACACTATGGTTTATTGTTTGTTTCTGACAAATGCTGGGAGAGCTGCGGAGAGGCAGGCTTCCATTTTCATATTTGGTGGAGATGTTAGAATGCACATACAATAACTGACACTTTACTGGGACGATATCCATGGGTCTTTCTTTTTCATAAACCCCTTGAAGGACACCTGAAGTGACAGGGACATGGAGTCTACCATATATGTTTCATTTTAAGCAATACCAGTTGCCTGGCTGTCCTGCTGATTCTCTGTCTCTAACACTTTTGGCGATAGACCCTGAACAAGCATGCAGCAGATCAGGTGTTTCTGACACGTTTGTCAAATCTGATAAGATTAGCTGCATGCTTGTTTCTGGTGTGATTCAGAGACTACTGCAGCAAGATAGACCAGCTTGGCTGTCAGGCAATCTGCATTGTTTAAAAGGAAATAAATATGGCAGCCTTCGTATACGTCTCGCTTCAGATTCACTTCAAAACTCATTGATTTGATTCAATCTGACCTGTCCAATTCATGATTCGATTCAATTAGATTCAAACTGAATTGAATCATGAATCGGACATGTCAGATTGAATCAAATCAAATCAATGAATCGAATCAAATTGAATCGAATCTGACAAAGAATCATATGGTATAGATGGGACTGATTCTCCCAGCAGCTTATGACTCTTCACAAACGAGTCTCTGCACCTGGGGTCTGGTTGCCTAGCAACAATGTAAACACATATTCAGCAGCTCAGAGGAGGTTAGCCGTTAGGGATATAACAGCGATTCCTGCTAGCAGTGGGTTATACCACTGAAAACTACTTAGGCAGGAGTTATGTTTGTGAAAATAAAGTAAAAAAAAACACCTAACAAATGGATTAGCCTCCCAGCCACCATCCGTCACTATTTACATTACATGTTGTATTGATGAAACCATTTATTTTAAAAAATAACTTTTTACACTATTTTAGAAGGATGTTTAATAGTTTATGCATAAACCACTTTTTATTTTTTTCCTCATTTGCGAAAAAAAACCCTTTAAAGGGCCCCTCTCCACGAAGGTGGAAGATATTGTTTGGTTCTGCATTAGTCCATGACTGTTCAATGTCATTTCTTTGCACATACAGGATTATGTTTCTTTTTGGGTAAACTCTGTTACTGTGATGTTAACTATCTAGACAAATAAAATATGCTTTCATTAAAAAAATAATAATAATTTATTGTTTATACATACAACATATTCTGTCTGGTACACTTCAGAAAGAAGCAAAACAAAATACATACAGGTTCATTGATTGACTTCCCCCATAATTGTTCTTATAATAGGAGCATGTAACAACGATAAGGATTAAATACTGAGCTCTGCCTATAATGTCTATAGGCAGAGCTCTATGTCGACTGTATACTGTGTAAAGCGCAGAAGAAAATGTCAGCACTACATAAACACTAAATAAATAAAATAGCAGGAGTAGTAACCACAACCATGGAACAACGTTCATAAATCATAAAAAGTGTACCTGTCACATCAAACAAATATAACTACATGTATATATGAGAGTTAAAAGTTTAATGCAACTACACAGGCTACATGTGGGGCAGAGACTTGTGGCAGATGCATTTTCTGCTGGTGTCGCCTAATGCAGATACTGATAACTAATGACACTAAAAAGTCAGCAACTAGTAGCCCTGTAGATATACAGTGTACTGAAGCTAACTAAAATATTCTGCTGCAATGTTGTTATTAATGTGATTTGGTTCTGTCTTTGCCAAAATATTTGGAAACAACCCTCCCTGTCGCAGTTCTTACAAATAAGGTTTAGACTGGCAGTCACGTAACTATTGCATCTATTCTTCTGATTTTTATAACTTCAAAAGCATTTAGTACTGTCAGTTACAACTGCATGTGCAAGGTAATGTCCATGTTTCCCTATGACTCAAGTGGGTGATTTTACTGTTTAACAGTGTGACCAGGAAGCTGTTATGGGGTAATGGCCATTTTTAAAATGGAGTATGGAAAATTCCATTGATCACAGTGGACAAATGGGATGCAGGAGAGGAGAAAGAGATTGAGTAGTAGACTTCATGGGAGGTAAGTATGACCTGTGTATGGTTATTTTGACTTTTTATTTTCAGTTCAGGTTCTCTTTAAGCAGAATTTTTAGCTTTGTAAATCTCATTTTACTTTACAGGTAACATGGGAGCACTCTGATTACAGTAGAATCTCATTATAGTAAACTCTGATATAGTAAACCACTGACTATAGTAAACTCAGTCCCCAGGTCCCGACCATGTGCCTGCCTGTATGAACATACAATTCACGACCAATTCTGCTATAGTAAACTTCTGATATAGTAAACTGCTTGGCCAGGTCACTTGGAGTTTACTAAGTGGATTCTATTGTAATAAATTATTCGATTATTCATTTAGAACTTGCATGGAGAGGGATTTTACAAGTAAAATTGTTGTGATGGAATTTAAATTACAATAAGATTAATGATCAGTTAATGCAAACAAATGACAACATATATTTTGTCTGCTGAACAAGATTTATATATTTACGAATAATCACTTTGATTGAACTTTCCCTAACCTTACTCAGTTTTCAGTTCTCTATAAAAGTTCTCCACACTCATGTAGCACATACTTTTTCACTTACAGAATTTACAATGTAATAATATTTAATCAATAATAGGAAGCCTGCTAATTTATAACAGCATTTAAAAATGCAGCTTGAGGAAATATCTGTGTGAGCTTAATAGGAAGGATTGGTAACGTTTGTACAAGTTTGCCAGATACATTATGTTTTTATGTAGTCCCATAAGACCATATAAAAATTATATTCGTTGAAATTATAACTTCCCATCAGGATATGGATCAGCTGAATAAACGAGTTAGTGACAAGCTTATACTTAGTGGAGAAAAAGCAATTTTCAAAATGAGCAAAGCATAAGAATAAGCACTTTTTGTGTACTAAAACTCCGGACCTGACAAATTGACATTTTTTTGTCTTTATAGTTGTTGAAATGTGTTAATAAACTACAAAAAAAGCAAAGGACATTTCAGGAAAAGCTATGCTATGTAATTTATTTATATTAAACCGAAAGACTTTTAACTAATGTAATTTAATTTAATTTAACCCTGTATCAATCATTGGTTTAAGGTCTTGTTGGGTTGTGGTTTATGCATGTTTATGCATGTTGAGTATGAGCAGGCCACTTTGTCTTCTGTTTTGCTACACAAAAAGGCTATCTGAATGGCCTTAAAAGAAACCTAAATTGAAAAAGAAAAATGCCCATATACTTACCTGGGGTATCTTCCAGCCTCCTGAAGTCTTCCTGGTGCCTCACCATCGTCCCACACTCCGATGACCCCCTTAAATGCTGGATGCGTCTGTGCCCTGCTTCTCCTCCAACATGCTCTTGTGGACGGGGACGTTCTGTGTGCGCGCAGCGCATGCTCAGACCGCTCTTGGCCACGGGGGCCCGATAGAAGTCTTAGAGTACTGTATTCAATATACAAAATCAAGTCAACCACCCAGTGGCATATCTAGAGGGGTGTATGCATGGCTCATGCCACAGCATTATGGGCCTCCCTCTGTGCTGCACCACTATGCCTGCCCCTGTACAGTGCTGTCATGCCTACCCTTGTGCCTCCCCATCACTCAGACTCAGCTTAGATTCATTCTGTTATCTGTGGAACATGGCTAGGCTACTTAATTTATGTATAGAGGGTGCACTTGGCTTTTTAATTATTTTATCTTGACGCACCTGGCTGTTTAATTTTTTTTTTATTGTCAGGCATTTGGCTACTAGAGTATTTTATCTGGAGGTGTGTGACTACTTAATATTTTTATTGTGGGGCATGCAACTACTTGATTCTTTTGTCTGGAGGCATGGAAATATTTAATTATTTTATCTGGAATCTTGTGACCATGGCTTCTCAATTTATGTATACCGGGACATATTAACCACTTTACCCCCAGCTGTATGGATATCTCCGTCCTTTTTTCCATCCTTTCACCCCCAGGGACGGAGATATCCGTACCTCCCGCGCTCCCGCCACTGCCCGCGCTCCCGCTCGCTCGTGTGCGCGCCCCGTGCTTGTGCACGCCGCCGCCCGCTCCCCTGGAGATCAATGAATGGGAAAATTCATTCCCATTCGTTGATCTAAGCCCGCAATGATCTGCTGCTTCTACGAGAAGCAGCGCGATCATTGTGAAGAAAAAAAATGTTCCCAGCCTCATAGCACTTCCTGGAAGCGTCCTTCCGGACACTTGCAGGTCGCATAAGCAAAAAGTTATTAGGGCCATCTTGTGGTCAAATAGTAAAACTACACCCTAAAGCATTTTTCATATTTAAATACATTAGTTTTACACAAAAAAATTAACTCATTACATCCCACAATCCCCAATTATTATTTTTTTGTAACTAAAAAAAAATAAAAAAATTTACAATAAAAAAAAAATACATTAATAGTTACTTTAGGGACTAAACTTTTTAAATATTTATGTCAAGACTGTATAACACTGTTACTTTATAAACTATGGGCTTGTTATTGGGGATGGACGCAAAACTGAAAACAATTCACCTTTATTTCCAAATAAAATATTGGCGCCAAACATTGTGATAGGGACATAATTTAAATGGTTTTATAACCGGGACACATGGGCAAATAAATTTCATGGGTTTTATTTACAGTAGCATGCATTATTTAAAAGCTATAATGGCCAAAAACTGAAAAATAATGAATTTTTTCCCACATTTTTTCCTATTTTCCCATTAAAACATATTTAGAATAAAATAATTCTTGGCATAATGTCCCACCTAAAGAAAGCCTAATTGGTTGCGAAAAAAAACAAGATATAGTTCATTTCATTGTGATAAGTAATGATAAAGTTATAGACGAATTAATGGAAAGGTGAAAGGTGAAAGTTGCTCTGGTGCTCAAGGGGTAAAACCTCTCAGTGGTGAAGTGGTTAAACTCTGGTATTTGAGTAACCCAGCTGCCTAGGGACAACACGATTGTCTTACAACAGTAGTGGCAATAGTGTAGCTTACAGATAAAAGTAAGCTGCCTCTCCTGCAGTATTGGTTTGTGGTCTTCCATTGCTTGTTGGACTGAGATTTTCCAACTTTCCTTAACACCCTGTCAACCAAAAAACAGGGAAGGCTGGGGAGGGGGCACATACTAATTGGTCTTTCTGGGGCCCTGTATGGTCTTAATCTGTATCCAATGCTCAAACTAATTAGCTGTAACGGTTAGGAGAAATATTAGTGTTAGGAGTGGAGAGGGTGGAGGTTAGTGTTAGGCTAGGAGTGTGTTAGGAGTCAAGAGGAGAAGGTTGGGGCCAAAACGGGAGGTTAGTGTTAAAAGAGGGGAAGATTTGTGTTTCATGAAAATAAGGGTCTTCTACACTACAACGACAGTAATTACTGTGTATTAATTATGTGTTTATTTTACTATCAGCAGCAAGTGACCATTCTTTGCTACTTCTGAAAGCTACAGGAGTCAGCAATTCAACCTCACTGCAGCAGAGCCTGCAGTCGTATTTCCTTCAGCAGTTTTCTTGGCCAGCTTGGACACATAACAACACTCACTTATTCTGGGTTTAGGCCCTCCTAGTTATAGACATCCAATTTCTAAAATGTTCAGTCATTCTTCACTGGAGACTATCCATCTTTTCAATATGTTCGCTGCAAATCGTTTTGCTTAGTATATATACCCACTTAGTATACATACTCACACTTATGTTCTTCCTTCCTCAACTACTCTGTTAGCTGAAGCCACACACCCTTACTAGATGCTGACTAGAGGATGACGACTAAAATAGGTACAAGTAAGTAGGGTAAGATGACTTCTGCTGAAAGAGCAGTTGGCTCTGCCTCCCTGCATGCTAATGTGACCTGGGGCAGTGGTTCAGACTGACCGGGGAGGGAGAGAATGAGCATGACCCCACCAATAAGAAGAGGCGGACCTATGATTTTGTGCAGTGGGTTTGGGTTTTTTTTCATATTTTACTTTGCAAAAAAGTAGAACTTTTTACCAAGAGTTTGTATGCATCATTTGTTTTAAAATTCTCTACTCAATGAGTATACATACACTTTGACCTTTTAAAAATATTATTTTTTAACAAAGGTTGTGACTGAAGACTTGCTTCAAAAATGTGTCTATGTATATAACCATACAGTATATATTAGCATAATATGCCAATTACATGTCCATCTAAAAAGTGATACCTGAGGTGCTATCGTAATTAAAATGTATACGCTGAGAATCAGGCATGCAGATTGCTGTAGAAGGTTTTCAGGCCATCACCAGAAAATGTGAACAACATTATGAAATCCAGTGTAGCTCCCATAAGACTAAGAACTACAAAATGTTAAATGAACACTTCTTCATAAATGATCAAATTAGTTTAATTCCCAAATTATAGATTTTTCTTCTTCTCTGGTTGCAGGAGTATAGATAATCCTACATTTTATAAATCAATAGCCTAAAACTAAATTTTGAGTAGAAGTAAGTAGTTGTCTAAATGAGTGAAAAACTTTTTATCATGTTTTCATTTTATAAATCAATAGCTTCTTTACAGTATGGAACAAGAGGATGCCACGGGTAGCAAAACAGTAGCAAAAATCAATGAGCTACACAGCTGTGCCTACTATAGTTTTGATGTGGAAAACATGTTCAAAAGGACAGTCATCACAGCTTGGTCTAAAAGTTAGACTCTCCTTCAGTTGCTGTATAAGTGGTGACAATTAACAGATTGCCTCCCAACTACCACCCATACACCTCTCTCACACCCCAGCTGTCCTTTTAAAGCAGGTTTGGTGGTCTGTATCTTGTTATTGATATAAATACAGTATATATACACAATGCTGCAGGGGGCCCTGAGTAGCATTACAGTTGCACCACTATCCAATGGTGTAGCCACAGAGCAGCAGTGTATGTAAAATATTTGCATGATACAGACCAGCAAGCAGCTTTCAAAGGACATACATTGCATGAGAAAGGTGTATTTAATCTTTAATGGCTATAACCGCTAAATAAGCCCTTCTCCCTTTACGAAAAAGGTAGGAAAGAGTTTATTGAGCATCATACCTTTTACTCCAAGGGATGTTTTGGTATTGTAGTTGCAGTTTAAGTGTATATAAGGTAGGGGTTGAGTAGGGGGAACTACTACCAAGTGTTAGGAAGCAGGGGCAGGAGAGAGGGTGAGAAAACATTTATATATGGAAGTAAGCCTTATGAAAGATGTAGGACAAGAGAAAATAGTGTTAATCAAAAAGACAAGAAGTTAAAGAGGAGCTGTTAGGTATAAGGTCTCAGAGAAAATAAACACATATATCAGTAGCTAAATATTGTCTGTACTTACATTACATATGCATTTCACTGTCCACGTTTGGATTTCACAGAATTTGTATATAGTATATGTAGAGATTGATGCTCCTGACAGCTCATGGCAGGTTCCATGTTTGTCTGTCTCCTATGAAGCCAAATGTGTCCTCATGTCCTCCCTGCTTCCTGATCACAGAAAAGCTCTTACTGAATAACACAGTGTGCAGTGAATATTAATTAGCCATGTGGCTAGGAACAATAGCGGACTCCTGCAGTGTACTCTGCCCGGAGATTTATCAGTGCTGTGCCTAGACTGAGTTACAAGCTGCTGAAACTTGATCCTGTAACTTCTCATTAGCAGCCGAGGGGAGGGCCTCAGTATGCTTTGCAGTATGGTATGCGGCTCTCGGCTTCTTAAGAGCTTGGGTCTAACAGCTTTGCTGATAAGCACACATCAAATGTAAGAGAGATTTTTAACTACAGTATTGCCTTTTTGGCTTCCATCTAAACTGTTTAACACAGGACAATGGAGGTTTAAATTAGCTTCTGCAGCCTGACAGTTATTCTTTAAAGAGCACAGATCAGGAACTGAATGTTTTGGATTTCATCAATTTACAAGTAATACTGAAACCCAACAGAGCTATTAACCTGGTTAATATGGATATTGGGAGAAGGTTATTTTTAATTGCAAGTTGCAAAACACTTTGCTTAGCCCGGACGTTTAATATTTAAAAAAAAATGAAAGTAGAGTTTCACCTTAATGATCAGGCCAATAAGCTCTAATAAGCTGACATCATCAGCATAACTAGAACATTCTACTAATGCAAACAGTAGTGGCTAACAACAATAGGTCTTCAGTCATCCAGAAAATAATAGCCCTAAAGCTTTAATAACTCGGGGAGCTTTAACTCAGTCACACTTCCTGGGTCTCCTTAATCGCTGATAGTCTTCAAACTGAGAAATCATACTGATTCTCCTCAAACAGATTGTGATCAGCTGTGTAATTGCTTGGTATTTACAGAGTAATGCAGCGAGAACCGGCTTCATACATCATGATGGATCTGTTCATGGATTAATGATGTCCTCTAAGCATTTCACTTGATTAATTAAATGTAAAAAAACACACCAGTCAGCTAAGATGTATTATGTCCCATGCCTGTAGAAAGAGATGATTGATGGTTGGCATTTAGCAGCATTTTGCACCTATTTCGGTAGGCATGGCTAGAGAAATAACTAAAATCCTACCTTCCTACCTTCTTGAAATATAACATTGCATTTATCAGCTTTGTTTTTTCAAAATGAAAAAAAAACAAAACGTTATAGCCATCACTTTTGAAAAAATAAAAGTAAAAATGTAATTATACCATTTTTATGGTAATCTATGCCAGAGAAATGAGCAACAACTGGTAATGTTATTCTCCTAAGTAAGGCAATTACTGTACATTTTCTTTTCAGTACTTTTTCTGAAGCTAAGAAAGCTAATGCTGTAGCCATCTGTTTTATTATGAGATATTGCAAACCATTTTTCTTTATATGGAAGAGAACAATATGGAAGGAAATGAGCGAGAACAGCAGTGAACATCAGCCAGGAAGTGTAGTGCGGGGCATGAATCGTTGTCCTCCTAGACCGGCTGGTCATTTTTGAGGGTCGGTTTTATGAAAATGTAATTTCTTTCTACCATCCTATGTGCTTCTATCAAACTGAATAGTTAACTCCCGTAAAATGGAAATAAGCAGATTTGTAGGAGCCACAAGAGAGTAAAATGGCTTCATTATAAAGATTTTTTCTCCCAAGGGATGCCAGCGTAACATAAGCTGGACGCACGCGAATGCGGTTTTATAGCCCATTAGAATGTTTAATGTATTTGCATGCACTTTTACTTGACATTTTCTTGTACGAAACATAAAAATCATGAAAATTAAATGCTGCTACTGTTTTCCATTTTAAAGAGAAATTGTAGAGAATATTACTTCACATGATGAATATGCAGGGCTCTGGAAAACTCAGAAAACACAAGGGTGACATTCTAAGTTGCCCCCAGCAGGTCTAAAAAAGCCAAAAAAAATCACTTGCTCTGTCGCTTACTTTGTAATTAATAAACATTTGTGCACATTTTTATAACATATTAAAGTGAACCCAAGAGAGTGACAAGGAGACTGCTATATTTATTTACTTTTAAGCAATACCAGTTGCCTGGCTATCCTGCTGCTCCTCTGCCTCTAATTTCAGCCATAGACCCTTAACAAGCATGCAGCAGATTAGGCGTTTTGACAATATTGTCAGATCTGACAAGATTAGTTGCATGCTTGTTTCTGGTGTGGTTAAACCACTACTGCAGCCAAATAGATCAGCAGAGCTGCCAGGAAACTGGTATTGTTTAAAAGGAAATACTATGGCAGCTTCCATATCACTCTCAGCTCGGTTTCACTTTAAGCCACGGTAGTGCAATGAGCTTCTTAGTGCAACCCTGGTCCCTATTGTAGTGTCATAAAAGTAGGACATGCATTACAGTGTAAATATGCCAGATAGTCATATGGAGGCTGCCATTCAAGTCCACAGCAGAGTTCCCCAATTTTTAATAATTGCCTCGTTTGTCTTTATTTTGCAGATACCCATGTAGCATATACTTCTAATTAAATATAGAATACATGCTCATCAAAAATGTGTTTAGGGCCCCCTGCTGTCAGCACTGGGTAGCACTCCGCCCTCCAGTATTAGTGCTTCTCCCTCCGGATACAATTCTGAAATTTTGATTCCCATCACTAGCCCTTCTCTCTCTCAAAACACCCCCCACCCCATCCAGATATAGCAGAGCAGTGGCAGCAGTG
Source organism: Hyperolius riggenbachi (assembly GCF_040937935.1). NCBI lineage: Eukaryota > Metazoa > Chordata > Amphibia > Anura > Hyperoliidae > Hyperolius > Hyperolius riggenbachi. The sequence goes on from NC_090649.1 coordinate 147,093,725, forward strand.
CTTCTGTCTCCGTATGTCATGTGATATGCATCAGGGGTGGCAAGAAGGTAGGCTGTATGGCACGTAGCTAGACTGAGGAGAAGAGTGAGGACCTGTTGTGCTGCCAGAAGTAGGTAAAGTACTAATCTCCACTGTTGCTGCAGGAACTGATCTCCCAGGCAGCCCCTGCAATGGGGGTGGGGGCGTGGGTTATGCCCCTAACATACTGAATGCGATTCATTTGGCAGAAGTAACCCTTTAAATAGAACATATCACGAGAGCAATATGTACAGTGATATGTATGAATTTCTTTTAAAAGAATACGTCTGCTTGGCTGTTGTGCTGATGATTTGCTTCCAACACTTTTAGAGCCACTGGCTTGGAACCCAGTATGCAGACGAGGAGTATTGCTACCATCCTATAATATCTAGTGCACCAGGGGCACCATCAGAGCAGTCAGTGGCAGTGTGCATGCTGCAGACAAGGTGGAGCAACAACTACTGGTGGGTGTGGTCAAATAATGTCAAAGGTATGACACACACGCACACACACACACACACACGCGCACGCACACGCACGCACGCATGTACGCACACATACCCGTTGTACTTTAAGTGTACTTCATATATTACTGCACTGCAAGAGACAGATATTTCTTCACATGTCAGCTTTCCTCACGTCCTCCTCAGGAAAAAAGCACAGACTTTTGCAATTAATCAACCAGCATATACCGTTATTTACCCACAGTGCCTGCAACAACAGCTCAGCACTTGCAATAAATCATAAAAGAATTACAATTATTAATCACAGCATAATGTACCAAAACAAGCTCGGTGGTATTTGTTATTCAAATAAGCACAAGAAAAATATTTGGATGTGTTGAAAAAGATATACTAATTCACCTCCAGGTGTCATTTGCTGTAGCTGAAGGTCATTATTACAGATTTTTCTCTTCTCTTTACAGTTTGGCCAGACATGAAGATACAGAAAGATGTTTTTCATTATGATGTGTCTGGCTGATAAAATAACTTCCATGTTTGGCTGACTTCTAAACCACTTGCTCGCTGGGATCACATATAGCTGACCCTTCCCATTAAGTAGCACACAACAACCAGAAACCATCTTCTCTTCACTATACTATCACCCTCCCTGTCTCCAACTTATCACCTACCATCCTCTGATCTCTGGCATCTGCCCTGGTTTCTCTGTTTTCCTCCTTTCCTAGTGTATGAATGGTGTCCCACTGTTGTCACTCTCCTGAACAACTGATATCCATCCTTTTAAAGGAACTGCACCACACTTCCTTCTTCTTTTAAATCTTTCCTAATGCTGTTTATGCCCTTGTGGTACTCCTCATTCACAAATCTCCATCTATACTTTCTCCTGTGTACTGCCTGTGTCTGGTGCTTTTTTTTTTTACTCAATTAGCCGCCACCAGTACTTCTGCTACCCTTATCCATAACTAATTTCCCTCTGTTATTTTCTGTCTCCGTTGTTCTATCGGCTGTCTTCCTCCTTCCCTCACTAAGCTTCTGCTATCTTTCTCTTTCTCTTAAATGCCCCTTATTGTATTTCTTCTTTGCCTTAGCCCTTGATCCTAATACTCATTGATACTTTAGTTTACTAGTAACTTTGGTGACCCCATATGTCTTTCTCCTGTGAAAAGCTTAAGCTTTGTCTCCTCTTTCTTTGTGCCTAGTAATGCTTTCCTCACATTCAGGTGCTCCTTGGCCTACTCTTCTTCTACCTGTGTCCAAGCCCACCCCTTCTTGTCCTATAAAATGGCTCACATTGGCCAGTTGTCACCATCTTTAGTCATATAATCTTCAGTTGCAGGCCAGGACTGTAAGGTTAGTGTTACACTGGGGAGCTGCAAAACAGTGGCCATCACAATGCAATGTATCAGTACAGCGGGAAGTAGGATAAATGTTTTAAATGAACCAACAATCAGTTTCACATACTATGAGGAAGGTAAATGCAGTGCACAAAGCTTCCTGAACCCCTATGAGAAACCGAGAACATGATTTAGAGAATCTTTAGACCAAAAAAGAAAACAGTCATTGCCAAATTCCATATCTACAATACATAGAGGATAGAAGCCTGTAAATAGCACCACTCCTGGGGTAGAGAAAAGTGTAACAATCTTTATTCAATATCATCATAGTTATATCACAATTCAAGATAATTCACAAATTAAATTTACATTAAAAAGTCCCCATAAAATGCAGTACTACAATCAGTTGTGACCAATCAGTAGAATGCTGGAGCTGGACTAATAATTATATGAGTCAATGAGACAAGATAAGACAAATAACATTTATATTGTGTTTTTCTCCTGGTGGACTAAAAGTGCAAGAGCTACAACCACTAGAACACGGTCAGTAGGCAGTGGCAGTGTTAGGGAGTCTTGTCCAAGGTCTCCTACTGAATAGTTGCTGGCTTAGTGAACAGGAAGAGCCCAGGTCTCCTGTGTCAGAGGCAGAGCCCTTAACCAGTGCAGTATCCAGCCACTGCAATTAGAGTGCAGCAAGTGTACCATTTCTTGACTAGAACCCGAGTTCTGTATATAAAGTCCATGTACAATATCAGATACATAATTCAAAGTGCTCAATGCAAAACATACAGTGCAAAATCATTCAGCCAAATAGGCAGCTCTGCACTTATGCAATGTTAAACAAACCAAAGATAGGCCTAGTGCACACCAAGCGGTTTTGGTAGCGGTTTCAAAAAAGCTGCCGCTTCTAAAAACGCTTGGCTAATGTACTGTATCTCAATGGGATGGTGCACACCAGCGGTTTGAGGTTTTTAGCAAAATGCTGGTAAACCCTGCAGCATTTTTGCGGTTTGCAAATGTGTTTCTGCCTCAATGTAAAGTATAGGAAAAGTTCAAACCGCTCTGAAAAACACTAGATCAGAGCGGTTTTCCAGGCGTTTTTGTTACAGAAGCTGTTCAGTAACAGCTTTACTGTAACAATTTATGAAATCTGCTACACAAAAACGCTCCCAAAAACGCTAAGCTAGGCATCTCTCTAAACATGCCTAGAATCGCTCTGAAAATCTGCTTCAAAAACCTCTAGCGTTTTGCGGATCTGCTAGAGGTTTTTGGTGTGCACTGGGCCTGACTGGTGGAATTCTGCTGCAGAAGTCAGCAGTATTGACTCTAATGTAATGGTGGAATTCCACGGACTTCCATGACATTTCACCTCTGCTTTCCAAATTCAGCATTCCGAGGAATGCCAATATCTGACGCGGAGTTCGAAATTCTGTGGATTCGGCAACTCATCCCTACTGACAAGTCCTTACTATCATCCATTATACTGTCTTTTTACATTTATTAAACTCTATAAAATGGGTCAAATTCAGTGACCCACCGATAGACCAACCCCCAGTGTGTGGCCCTAGCCCCCCACCCTAGAGCGTACTAGAAGATCATAGCAAGCTGTCCATGCTCCGGCTACAGCCAACACGTCTCTCCGGGAACTTCGTACTCACCGCTAGACCTCCGGTCTCACTGTGGTCGCATGATAGTGAGACTGGAGCTTTACCGGCAAATTACCTGTTGCCTCATAACTTGCCACTAGAGTTCCAGTCTCACTGTCAAATGGCCACAGTGAGCTGCAATTTTTACTAGAATGTATAAACATTTGGCTCCCAATACTGTGTTTACTAATGACTATATTGCTACCAAGAACCAATGAATGAACATCACAGTTGAGGTGGACTGCCAAACTTTGTGTTGCAGAGCTGCTGTGTATTCCCAGACCAGCATTACATGGATTTCAAAATATAAATTACCTTGAGTGGCTGGATCGTGTAACGGTTAAGGGCTCTGCCTCTGACACAGGAGACCAGGGTTCGAATCTCAGCTCTGCCTGTTCAGTAAGCCAGCACCTATTCAGTAGGAGACCTTAGGCAAGTCTCCCTAACACTGCTACTGCCTATAGAGCGCGTCCTTGTGGCTGCAGCTTTGGCGCTTTGAGTCCGCCAGGAGAAAAGCGTGATATAAATGTTAATTGTCTTATTTGTCTTGTCTTGAGTGATTGTTAATAGCAAATCTGCATTTTTAGCACATGTAGGTTTCCATTTCCTAGGGGCTCTTTGTTTAGTAATACACATTTTTCATGCAAGCCGTCTAGAAACAAAATATGTGCTTATTTAATCAATCTGACATACAATGAGAATTTAGATTTATTAGGCATATAATAATGATTTAAATTACAAGCTTTAACTCTGAAACCTGAAAAATACATATGAACAAGCAAGTTTAGTATAAGGTACTAGTGAAAGATAGGATCTTATATCATATGTGGCTTTCTAGTGACTTCTTTATCATTTGAGGCCAGTTTGATCACATAAATCAGTCTTCATATGACCCTGCGACATGGTGTGGCAACAGGGTCATAAGCATAGCGCTGCCCCCCACTCAATGAAGTACTCCTTGCTGGGCTGGGCAGGAACTTTGTCACTGAGATTCCCGTTGGTCCGTGCAAGTGCTCCGTGTTGCACCAAGCTCACATCTTTTACTCTTACTGCATTGCCAATTATCGTGTATTGCTACATAATATGTGTGGTAGGCAAGGATCACACGGAAACGCGGTACAGACTCTCCATCGAGAATGCATTGGTTTGGATACTTCCAGCGCACCACCACCCATTGTGTGAAGTGTGCAAGTCTCCATAGACCTTACAGCCGAGATGTGGCAGGGAAGCATAACGCAGGGTGATGCAGACGCAGTGGGCAAGTGTAAAAGTGGCCTAAAGGAAATTTCCGTTTGTGAAAAAAAGTAATCCCTTCAGGGCAACTATAATAATTGTAATGATTTCAGCAAAGTTAACTGAACAATATTGTCTACGGTGAGGAAAGACATGCCAAATAACTGGTGTTTAACACAGGTGGTGGAGCACCTGACAGAAAGTGTTGTGTGTGTGTGTGCGTGTGTGCATTAGTATTGATCGAACACCCAGCTATTCGGGCTCGGGTCGGCTTGGCCGGACATGGTCCAGATGTGCGGGATATTGGGCCGAACACCGAGCCTAATTGAAGTCAATGGGGACCTGAGCATGCCTGCTTTAGGTGTAAACAGTTAAGGTGCATACACATCTAATTTTGACTGGCCAATCACTGACCAATTTTACCAGCTCCATGTAGTATGAGGGCCAACAGATCCAGAATACTATGAGCAGATTGGGTAAGTAAGCTCTTGCACAACATGGAAGTGATAACATTGGACAATCATTGGCCAATCAAAATTGCATGTGTGTACCAGGCTGTAGACTGTGTATAAAGGGAGTTTTGGGTGTGTTGGTCACAAAATGTTTTTGTCCCAGTTGCAAATACGCTTATTTTAAAGCAAACCTGAACCGAGTTAAAAAAAAAGTTAGACACTCACCCATTTAGAGGAAAAACTCTGTATTCCATAGAGTCTTCCGGGTCCTCTCTGCGTCCCCTTGTTCAACCGATGTCCCCAGTTAAAACTTCATACCTTACGGACTCATCCCAAAACTATAGACGCACTTGCGTCCCCACGTCCTTTGGAAGAGGAACGCATCCATATGGCGCATGTGCAACTGCCCTCCTGCACATGCACAATGCGGATCCACTCATTTTGGGAAGTATTTATGGATGCAAGTACATCAGAAACCTTCCAACGAATCCCAAAGGCACATTCTGATACTCTAGTTGGATTACTTCTTTGGGAGAACAGTTATAGACCAAGGGGATGGAAAGAGAAAGGACTGAATGTGTCCTGGTATCTGGCACCAAGGAAGCACCTTCTTTAAAGGAAACCTGTAACTAAAAAAAGTTCCCCTGGGGGTACTCACCTTGGGTTGGAGAAGCCTCCGGAGCTTATTGAGGCTTCCCCCATCCTCCAGTTTTGCTGTGCACCTCCGAACAGCAGGGATGTAAATATTTACCTTCCAGGCTCCAACGCAGGCGCAGTATCGGCTCTCCGCTTGTAGATAGGCAGAAATAGCCAGTCGCTGTCGGTCCTCTCTACTGCGCAGGCGCAAGTCTCCTGCGCCTGCGTAATAGAGCGGACCTGATAGAGATTGCCTGTTTCTGCCTATCTTCATGCTGAGAGCCACAACAGCGCCCCCGCTGGAAACAGGAAAGGTAAATATACCAAGCCTTGTCAGGCTTGTCGAGCCAGGATTGCGGGTCGCTTCGGGGAGCCAGCGCTGGATTGCCTGCAACTACAGGGGAGGGAAGAACCTCATTTGACACTGGGGCTTCCCCTTCTGAGGTGAGTACCCCAGGGGAACTGTTTTTGTTACAGAGTCGCTTTAAGTCCCGTAAGATGTAAGTTGGGGCTGCAAGGGTAAAATTAGTTTGTTTGTTTTTTCCAGCATTTCCCAGAAACTCTTGATCAGATTGAAACTTGGGGCATTTGGAAGTCCAAGAAAATGTGATTTATCAGTTCAGGTCACCTTATATACAGGCATTATAAGGGGGCTGTATACAGGGCACAGTGAATAAGAGGCTTTATATCGTTAGACACTGGAATGAGCAAAACTATAATGTGAGTACTAAAAAGGGCTATGTATTAAATTTGGCATGTAAGAGGGGCTATAATAGAGGGGATAGAATGGGAACAAAACATGGGGGCTGTTACAATACAAATACTGTGTAGCTACAGATGTAGGTAAGTAAGGCTGCCTATTAATCAGCTTATACCTTACACATTTTACACCTTAACTTGAAGTTTATTGTTGCAATTCAAGGTTAATTGCAAGAACTACAATCCAACAGCTATAAATACAAAACCTTATATCATGGACTAGTAAAAAATGGGCGCCAGAGCCACAACCCCCACCCCCCGGCATCTGCACACAGTCGCAACCTGTGCGCAGATGCCCACAACCCATACTTGCCATCGGCCCACACGCACACACATGCCCACGACCTGTGCACACACACGCCCATGACCCATGCTCACATGTGCAACAGGCAAAATGGATGCAAGGACACAGGGACAGAGGAGGACCCAGGGACAGGGCTTTTATTAAATAGGAAAAGGGATTTGCATTCATATTTCATTTGGAAACAAACTGTAATTTATATTTCTCCCACTGCACTGATTGTATTTAGACTATCCTTCATTGAAGGCTCATGTGTAAGTATAAACATGACATGGTAATGACATTAAACAAACGCCACTCAGATATGACTGAGGTCAGCCCACCATCAGTCTTCCTACAAATGCTTTAGTACACTTGACCTTAAAGATTTATTGAGAGAAAAACTGTTGTTGCTACAAGGATGAAACAAAAAAGCTCAGCTGGAATCCAATCACGACTCCGAATGCCACATAAAATCAATGTCTCCTCTGTTAATGGATGCATTAGTTGAAAAATGAAGGACATTTGGTTTGCCGAATGAAATAGCCATAAAAGATAATAAAGTCTTGTGTTTTAGGTACTAATGCATTCATTCAATTTCAATTAGACTGTTTTGCATTTTCTGATTTATGAGTTGCTACAGCAAAGAAAAAAAAGAAACTAATAAAAAATGCACTTATAAAGTTAAAGCCTATAATAACAATAAAAGTGTATCAACAGTTCTATCAGCTGCTGTCATAAATACATTACTGTCGTAGAAAGGCACTTACCTTCACAATACGAGGAGTTAATGTGCATCAAAAATCCATTCTTCTTTTCAACTTTAAAAGTACAAATCCAGCATATTTTATGGTTTAGGTAAAAGATGCATTTTTTTATTAGCACGGTATTATATGCATTTAGATATTAGTATTTTATCTATGCATATGCCTTGCCAATGATGTATTATTAACTTTTCTGTAACCTCTTCATGTGAAGATATGCCACACACTCATCTATTAGACACATTCACATTTAGCTAGATATAAGTTCTCATATTTTAGGCACATGGGTGGCAAGGTCCTGTATATAAAGCAGAACGGTAGCAGGGTTCTCATGAGCTCACCCCGCCTGAGACCACCTCCAGCAAGCTAAATCCCGGGGGTGGGGAGGGGGGGGTGGAGTAGTGCAGGCAGCACCTCTAGTGCTCTTACCACCTGAGAAACCACCCACAATTACTCCCCAAAAATACAAACACAAAGAATGGCAAGTGCTCACTACCAAGCAGAACCTGGCTTTTAAATAATCTGCAAGGAAAGCCTGCCAGCAAATTTAAAGGCACAGCAGGTGCACCTGAACCTGCAGTACCAGATCTAGCAAGAGCTGAATCAATTAAACTCTCCTCTGTCTCCAGAAAAAAACATCTGTTTCAGATAAAAATGCAATTATTTATTTAGCAAAAACAGAGCATGCATCTTGTCTCATGACCCCACCTAACCACTGCAATGTGATTGCTAGTGTCATGCATAGGTAGGGGTACTTTAGTGTTAAGACTTAAGAACAGGTAGTGGAGGGTTAGTATGAGAGGTAGATCAGGTAAAGAGATTTTATAATACTGGTAAAATTACATTTATTCTGCTATCAGTATCAGTGATGCTCATCCAGATTCCAGATACCCGAACTATCCAGACATCCAAACTTTTTTCTGGTATCCGAACTCGGATATGGATTCCAGATAGCTGGATAAATGTGGAATGCACTATCCGAGTGAATCCAGATACGTATTAGGTATCTGGAAATCAGTGCAGATACCTAGTTCGGGTACCCGGATCCGGATAGCGTAACTACAGAGATGACGTCCATGTCATCATTGAGCCAATCAGAGGGCTCCCAGCCGAAGCCCTAGCAACCAATTACAGAGGGGAACCCTGGCCAGCCCCTCCTGTATATAAGGCAGGTGCCATGATGAGAATCTCGTCCTTGCTTGTGACTGCTCACTGAGAGACATCTCCAGTGCTGTTGGCTAAGAAAGTGCTGTATTACTGTGTTAAACCTAGCGTTTTTGCTCCTAAACACCTGTATTACACTAGTATTTTATTGTTTTTTTAGTTAGCTAGCTTGTATTTTGATTTTAGTCAGTGTAACAGTCAGACTCAGTGCTGCAGCTGCTAGGCTAGGTTAGGGCCTGTTGTGTGCACAGGCAAGGCCTGCTGCCAGCCTTAGCTACAGTATAGCTTGTAGGTTATTAGGGATTAGATTACTGTACTACTACTAGTCTTATATTGTGTGTAGTTAGTTGTTAGAGAGAGTACTGCTACTGTGTTAGCTTCATTTACTACAGATAATTACTGCAGTGCCGCTGTTAGAGTCAGTCAGTGTGTGACAGATAAACAGTTAGTGTGTGCTCCTGTCACTCCATCAGTTGAAGTTTTACTAGTACTACTACAACTAGTCTACTACTACCAGTTATATATAGTTAATTTATTATTGAGTTAGCTTACTTTAATTGCAGGGCTGTTACAGTGTGACAGATAGACAGACAGTTAGTGTGTCAGTGTGTGCTACTCTGCTGTCACTCCGTTAGTTGAAGTTCTTCTACTGCTACTATCTACTAGTACTACGGATTTGAAAAAAAGTACAAGTACCCCACTTCATTTGAACACATATAAAGTTGTACTATGTCTGCTGGCACTGGCAGCCAGGGGAGGGGTAGCATGAAAAGCAAGGGCAAGAGGAGCAGCATTGCCGCCACCGTCTGCAGTTTTGCCGCGTCAGTGTCCATTCTCCCGCTAGCCACTGGCCGGCCGTGGACACACTGGGCGCCCAGCTGTTAGGGGGAGTCACACTGCAGAGGTGCAGCAACATGTAGCTGCCATTTTCCAGCAGGGTCGTCAGCACACATTGGAGGAGAAAGACGCCGAGCCTGTGATGGAGCTGATGGTGGATGAGCTGGCCACCACCAGCTCTACAACAGAGATCTCTACCCACCACCAGGGTCCACACATAACAAATCTTCTGCTGCCAGTCTGCCACCAGTAGAGTTGGGCCGAACGGTTCGCCGGCGAACGGTTCCTGGCGAACTTCGGTGGTTCGCGTTCGCCTCCCGCAGGCGAACGTTTGCGGAAGTTCGCCCAGTTCGCATCAAAAACAAAATTTTTACCCTCCATTTCACTGTCAGCAGACATGTTATGGTCAAACACCCTCCCTTCAAGCTAGGTCCTTTATACCATTTGACTCAGTTGTCTGCCTACACTAATTAGTTATGGGACAGCTGCTACACTCTCTGCTAGTGAGATTTTAATTGGCCTCCCTCCTCCCACCTCCCTCCTCCCTCCTCCCACCTCCCACCTCCCTCCTCCCACCTCGCTCCTCCCACCTCCCTCCTAGTGTTGGGCGAACATCTAGATGTTCGGGTTCGGGCCGAACAGGCCGAACATGGCCGCGATGTTCGGGTGTTCGACCCGAACTCCGAACATAATGGAAGTCAATGGGGACCCGAACTTTTGTGCTTTGTAAAGCCTCCTTATATGCTACATACCCCAAATTTACAGGGTATGTGCACCTTGGGAGTGGGTACAAGAGGAAAAAAAAATTTAGCAAAAAGAGCTTATAGTTTTTGAGAAAATCGATTTTAAAGTTTCAAAGGGAAAACTGTCTTTTAAATGCGGGAAATGTCTGTTTTCTTTGCACAGGTAACATGCTTTTTGTCGGCATGCAGTCATAAATGTAATACATATAAGAGGTTCCAGGAAAAGGGACCGGTAATGCTAACCCAGCAGCAGCACACGTGATGGAACAGGAGGAGGGTGGCGCAGGAGGAGAAGGCCACGCTTTGAGACACAACAACCCAGGCCTTGCATGAGGACAAGAAGCGTGCGGATAGCATGCTTTGTACCACCATGCAGTCATAAATGTAATAAAGATAAGTGGTTCAATAAACAGGGACCACGCGGCAACGCTAACCCAGCAGCAGCACACGTGATGGAACAGGAGGAGGCGCAGGAGGAGAAGGCCACGCTTTGTGAGACACAACAACCCAGGCCTTGCATGAGGACAAAAAGCGTGCGGATAGCATGCTTTGTACCGCCATGTAGTCATAAATGTAATAAAGATAAGAGGTTCAATAAACAGGGACCACGCGGCAACGCTAACCCAGCAGCAGCAGCAGCAGCAGCACACGTGATGGAACAGGAGGAGGCGCAGGAGGAGAAGGCCACGCTTTGTGAGACACAACAACCCAGGCCTTGCATGAGGACAAAAAGCGTGCGGATAGCATGCTTTGTACCGCCATGTAGTCATAAATGTAATAAAGATAAGAGGTTCAATAAACAGTGACCACGCGGCAACGGTAACCCAGCAGCAGCAGCAGCACACGTGATGGAACAGGAGGAGGCGCAGGAGGAGAAGGCCACGCTTTGTGAGACACAACAACCCAGGCCTTGCATGAGGACAAAAAGCGTGCGGATAGCATGCTTTGTACCGCCATGTAGTCATAAATGTAATAAAGATAAGAGGTTCAATAAACAGGGACCACGCGGCAACGGTAACCCAGCAGCAGCAGCAGCAGCAGCAGCACACGTGATGGAACAGGAGGAGGCGCAGGAGGAGAAGGCCACGCTTTGTGAGACACAACAACCCAGGCCTTGCATGAGGACAAAAAGCGTGCGGATAGCATGCTTTGTACCGCCATGTAGTCATAAATGTAATAAAGATAAGAGGTTCAATAAACAGGGACCACGCGGCAACGCTAACCCAGCAGCAGCAGCAGCAGCAGCACACGTGATGGAACAGGAGGAGGCGCAGGAGGAGAAGGCCACGCTTTGTGAGACACAACAACCCAGGCCTTGCATGAGGACAAAAAGCGTGCGGATAGCATGCTTTGTACCGCCATGTAGTCATAAATGTAATAAAGATAAGAGGTTCAATAAACAGGGACCACGCGGCAACGGTAACCCAGCAGCAGCAGCAGCACACGTGATGGAACAGGAGGAGGCGCAGGAGGAGAAGGCCACGCTTTGTGAGACACAACAACCCAGGCCTTGCATGAGGACAAAAAGCGTGCGGATATAGCAGCAATGCTTTTTGCCGCCATGCAGTCATAAATGTAATACAGATGAGAGGTTCAATAAACAGGGACCGGAAACGCTAAACCATCCCAGATGTTCATCGGTCATGTTACTTGGTTGGGGTCCAGGAGTGTTGCGTAGTCGTTTCCAATCCAGGATTGATTCATTTTAATTTGAGTCAGACGGTCTGCATTTTCTGTGGAGAGGCGGATACGCCGATCTGTGATGATGCCTCCGGCAGCACTGAAACAGCGTTCCGACATAACGCTGGCTGCCGGGCAAGCCAGCACCTCTATTGCGTACATTGCCAGTTCGTGCCAGGTGTCTAGCTTCATGCCCGGTTTCAGGTCCAGCGGTGCCAGCCACAAATCCGTCTGTTCCTTTATTCCCCTCCAAATTTCCTCCCCTGTGTGCTGCTTATCCCCAAGGCAGATCAGCTTCAGCAACGCTTGCTGACGCATGCCAACAGCTGTGCTGCACTGCTTCCACGATCCTACTGCTGCTGGTGCTGGGTTAGCATTTCCGGATGAGGTACAGCTTTGAGATGCGTTGGAGGAGAAGGAGTCAGAGAGGTAGGTGCTGCTGTTGTTATCCAGCTGTTTGCGGCGTGGGCAACACCCGCGCCGTAGCAGGTGAGGAATCGCTGCCAGGCTCCACAAGGTTCACCCAGTGCGCGGTAAGGGAGATGTATCGACCCTGGCCGAACGCACTCGTCCAGGTGTCAGTGGTGAGGTGAACCTTGCAGGCAACGGCATTCTTCAAGCTTCGGGTTATTTAGCTGACCACGTGCTCATGCAACTCAGGCACTGCAGAGCGCGCAAAGTGGTAGCGGCTGGGAACCACGTAACGTGGGATGGCCACTGACATCATGCCCTTGAAGCTGTTTGTCTCCACCACTCGATATGGCAGCATTTCGCAGGCCAGAAGCTTGGCTATGCTGGCTGGCTGTTACTGCCACGGCCCGGGGGTCATTTGCTGGCAATTTCCTCTTGTGCTCAAACATCTCAGAAACAGACAACTCAACCGTAGCGCTGCACACCGAAGGGCTGTTGGTTGTTGTGTTTGATGAACACTGGGAGACCTCAAGAGCACTAGTCCGGAAAGTGACAGTGTCAGCATCGTCTGATGTTTGTGAATGTTGTGAACCACGCAATGGCTGGGCTACTGCTGCTGCTGAGGCGGGTCTGGTGGTGAGTCTGGTGAACCCAAGGGAGGCAGTGTTGCTGGTGGTACCCTGTCCTGCCGCGTTTGCCCACAGAGTGGGATGTTTGGATAGAATGTGGCGGCTCATGCTGGTGGTGGAGAGGTTGTTAATACTTTTCCCCCTGCTCAGGCGGGTCTTGCACACCTTGCAAATCGCCATGGTAACATCCTCAGTGCAGTCTTCAAAGAAAGCCCAGACTTTAACTGGCTGAGGACTCGGACCTCGTGCGTGATGTGCTGGTGCTGCTTAACCCACTGCTGGACGCTTGAGAGGTCATCCAAGTAATTATCTGGTCCTGTTCTTTTGGATCTGTGAGGGTTGTTGTCCTGGACAACATGGGCAGTATTGAGTGGGTTTTCTTGGGTGCTCCCCTGTGGCCTGTACGTGAACCGTCAGGGGAAACACCTCTTCCCTTGCCCCTCCCTCTTTCACCGGATTTCTTCCTCATTTCACTTATCCTTAAAGTACACGCTGACTGGCAGCAGTACAGTGGCAGTACAGAAATGCTATACAGTGGTGGGTGAGCGGTGTACCACTATTGTCAGCAGTGACACAGAGCACAATGCTATACAGTGGCGGGTGAGCGGTGTACTACTGTTCCCAGCAGACACAGAGTGGAAGTAAACACAATGCTATATAGTGTGGCTGAGCCGTGTACACAGAGTGGCATTAAACACAATGCTATATAGTCTGCTATATAGTCACCCCGAACAGGGTGATGTTCTGCAGAACCCGAACAGTGGCAAACACTGTTCGCCCAACACTACTGGGAGGGAACGCAGATTTTAGTACCTAAACACACGATACAACATGTTTTCCGGGGTCGGACTCTGAGGCACATACAGATGGTCCCGATCATCATCCTCATCATACAACTCTTCTCCTGAGTCTGACCCACCCACCACCTCTGCCACCCCAACATCCCCAGACACAGACCCCTCATCGTCCTCAACATTAACTTGGGATGCTGGCCTGAGCCAGACCTCCTCCTCCACATCAGGCCCCATCATCTCCTCAATGGCAGCCCTCATTAATCGCTCTGGCGACGGACTGATGGACACAACGTTCTCCTCCGGGGAGGGCTGCTGCTGACCACTGGCTGCTGGGGTGGATGTTATAGCTTGCGTGGGGCGTTGGCTGTTGCTGTTGTTGGGAGTGCTGCTCACAGCGGAGGTCTCTGGGGAACTCATGTTGAGCTCATATAGTGGTTGACGGTGAGTGGAGTATTACTGATCCCAGCAATATACACACTGACTGGCAGAGTACGCAATGCTATATAGTGTGGCTGAGCGGTGTACACAGAGTGGCAGTAAACACAATGCTATATAGTCTGGCTGAGCGAGCGGTGTACTACTGTTCCCAGCAGAATCAGAGTGGCAGTAAACAATGGTATATAGTCTGGCTGAGCGGTGTACATAGAGTGTCAGTAAACAATGGTATATAGTCTGGCTGAGCGAGCGGTGTACTACTGTTCCCAGCAGAATCAGAGTGGCAGTAAACAATGGTATATAGTCTGGCTGAGCGGTGTACATAGAGTGTCAGTAAACAATGGTATATAGTCTGGCTGAGCGAGCGGTGTACTACTGTTCCCAGCAGAATCAGAGTGGCAGTAAACAATGGTATATAGTCTGGCTGAGCGGTGTACACAGAGTGTCAGTAAACAATGGTATATAGTCTGGCTGAGCGGTGTAC